>NW_020941197.1:396527-528526 GCF_900497805.2 Vombatus ursinus | reverse complement strand
AAGAAAGAAAGAAAGAAAGAAAGAAAGAAAGAAAGAAAGAAAGAAAGCCTTAGCCTTCAAAGAGCTTAAATTCTATTGGGAGAAAACAGCATAAACATAGAAAAGTAAATGCAAAATATGTTAACAATTGATTTCCAGGGGGAGAGTATGTGCATGCAGAGGGACCAGTATCTGCCTGATGTGCATGCAAGGGCACTTCAGCTAAGTCATGAAGGAAGCTGCAGATTCTAGGAATCAGAGAGTCAGAGGTGAGAGTGCTTGCTAGGAATGGGGGATGGCCTTTGCCAATGCATGGAGATGGAATATGGGAGACTTTGTATGGGGAACAGCAAGTAAGCTAGTTTAGCTTAAGCAAAGTCAATAAAAGGAGTAACTTGCCATAAACCTGGAAAGGTAGGCTGGAGTCAGATCATAAAGGATTTTTTCATACCAATGAGTTTATATTTTATTTTAAAGAGAGTAGAGAGTCACTCAAGTTTCTTAACAAGAAACTAACATAGTCAGACCTGTGTTATTTACTTGGTAGCTCTGCAGTGGATAGATTGAAGAAGGAAGAAACTGGAGCTAGAGAGACCAAAAAGGAAGCTATTGCAGCAATCCAGACTAATTGTTATGAGGGCCTGAAGTAGGATGAATATGGAGCAAGGAGAGAGAAGGAGATGGATGTAAGAGACATTTTAGAGGTAGAATTGACACATTTTGGCAACTAGTTGGGGATTATATTTCTAAGCTCCATGACTAAATGATTCTATTTAAGTAATTTCTTAGTCCTCAAACTTTTTGGTCCCTTACACTTCTAAAAATTATACTGTATCCAAAGAGCTTTTGTTGATGTTGGTTGTAATTATTAGTGTTAGCCATATTTGAAATTAAAACTGATAAAATTTTTAAACATTT
Source organism: Vombatus ursinus (assembly GCF_900497805.2). Taxonomy (NCBI): domain Eukaryota; kingdom Metazoa; phylum Chordata; class Mammalia; order Diprotodontia; family Vombatidae; genus Vombatus; species Vombatus ursinus. The sequence goes on along the minus strand of NW_020941197.1, from coordinate 527,629 downwards.
ATATTTTCATTAAAAATAACCATATTACATGGTAACAATATGTTTCAATGAAAATAACTATTTTCCAAAACAAAAAATAATTAGTGGGGAGAATGGCATTGATTTATCTATTTTTGTGAGCCTCTTTAAAGTCTGGCTTAAGAGAAGATAATGGATTATCATATCTGCTTCTGCATTCAATATGTTGTGATATATTGTTTCAGTTGAAGGAAATCTGGCCTCACATTAATAGGAACTTGGAAAAGGTATGAATTTTTTAATAGTAAGTAATGTATTTGCATATTAGGAAAATAGTTTTGACCTTATAAGCCATAAAAGGATCTTGGGAATCCCAAGGGCCTGTGGACCACACTTTGAGAACCACTGGTCTAAACAAATATGAAGTAGAACCACATGAATTAAACACCTTTTTATTTAACTTCCTTTCACAGATGTTCTGTTTTCAAGAGGATTTTTAAGTATGCAATGGGGGAATGACTTAGAAGTATTAAAATGGGTTCAGACAAGAGGTTATGAAGGATTAGCAAGGGCTAAGTTACAAAAGTGAAATTAAACTCCAAAATGAAGAAAGACCATCATGGAGGTGTCACTCTACAAATACAAAAACCCATCTCTCCAATGCAATTCAACTATTGTTTATTAAGCACAATGGCATGCCATCATGAAGAGCATTTAGGGTGAGCCACAAGGAAGACAGCAACATGAAGGAGATGAAACAAAATGCCTGCATAGGTTTTGCTGGCAGAAATTAAAATCAATTTCTACATGATAACTAGAATTGGAAAAAGACCTATGGCAGCCCTCTCCTCCATCCCCCAGGTGAGAAGAAAAGGGTTGAGTTAAACCCTGTTTGAGAACAGTGAAACTTTGTGTTGAGGTGCAGAGACTTAAAGAATATTACAGGTGTTCCCTGAAATTATGAGCAATCTCAGAAGCAGATCAATATTTTTAAGGCAGCTCAGAAACTTCTACACCTGCCCAAGATTGGAGTATAGTATTGACTAGGCAAGAACAGCTAGGTAGTGCAGTGGATAGAATGCTGATCCTGGAGTCAGTAAGACTCATATTCCTGAATTCAAATCTGGCCTCAGATGCTTACTAGCTGTGTGACCTTGGGCAAGTCACTTAACCTGTTTGTCTCAGTTTCCTCACATGTAAAATGAGCTGGAGAAGGAAATGGCAAACCACTCCAGTGTCTTTGCCAAGAAAACCCCAAAGTGGGTCCCTTTGCTAAAAACCTAATTGATGTCTAATGGCTGATTGACATGGGAAGTACACTGGTGCAGGTTTATGAGCAATAATACTAGAAACCAGCCCCTCGGGGTTACTCCTATAATCTCAAGTAAGAGTAGACGACTCAGTTTCTTGGCACCTCAAAATCACAAGTTGGAGTGTGGATTGCAGTAGTAACTCAGAAGTGCTGCATTAGTAAGAATAGTTGACATGCTCTATCCACAGTTAACCAAACATTTACTCTTAAAGCCTGTATATTCCATCATCTATCATGAATAATCTACCAAAAGTCATCTATTAAGGTCACCAATAACCTCTTTATCAATTAACTCAGTAGACTCTTTTTTTTATCCTCATTTGACTGAAACTTTAAGTGGCATTTAACACTGTCAACCATCATTTTTCTGGGTTTCTTCTCTGCTCCTTTGTATTCTGTTAAAGTCTCCTCCCTTGATTCTCCTCCTTTTCTTTCTAATTGCCTGGTCTCAATGACCACTAGTTTGTCATTATCCTCCTGACACCCAACTGTGGGAGTCACAAAAAGCTCTATCTCAGGCCCTTTTCTCATCCATCTCTCTGTTTTCCTTTGGCAACCTCAGCTATACCACCAGCTTGTATTATTGTGAATCTAAAATCTGTAAATCCAGCCCTGACATCTCGCCTGAGTTCCAGGCCCGCATTTTTAACTGGCTGCCATTGAAGTTCAAATAATATGGTGCTGCCAACAATAGAAACAGAGATGTTGAGAGGAAGTAGATTGAGGGCAGAACATGATGAGTGCAGCATTAGACAATTCTGGGTGCCCTACAGACATCTCAAACTCAGTGTCTAAACCTGAACTCATCATCTTCCCCTAAAATTGTTCCTCCTCTTAATTTCCCTATTTCCACTGGTAGCAGATAGCACCATCATCATCCAAGTTACTGAAGCTCAACACAACAGGCAGCATTAACTCTTAGCTCTCTCAATCTTCCACTTTCAGTTAGATGCTAAGTCTTATTGATTCTACCTATAATAAATCTTGTATCTACCCCCTCCTCTCTAATTGCAGTAATACTAACCCTGGTTTAGACTTTAAAGTTTCACACCTAGATGGTCTTCTGCCTTCACTGTTTCCCTTATTCAATCTATCGTTCAAATAACTACCAAAATAACATTCTTAAGGAACCAATCAGACCAAGCCACACTGCTCTCCCCCTGCCCCAATTAAAAATCTTCAATAAAAATAACAACTACCACCTTCTGTGGTTTCCTATGTCCTTGTAGGATATATATGAGCTCCTTAGCCTGGCATTTGAGGTCCTTAACAAAGTGACTCCAACCTACCTTTCCTAGCCTTCTTTCCCATTACTTCCTCTTTATAACTCTAGGTTGTGAGGATACAATCATATAGTATTGTAGTAGCTAAGGACCTAGGCAGCTAGGTGGTGCAGTGGATAGACTACTAGGCCTGGAGTCAAGAAGACTCCTCTTCCTGACCTCAAACCCAGCCTCAGACACTTACTAGTTGTGTGACCTTGGGCAAGTCACTTAACCCTTTTTGCCTCAGTTTCCTCATCTATAAAATGAGCTGGAGAAAGAAATGGCAAACCACTCCAGTATCCTTGCCAAAAAAAAACCCCACATGTTGGTTGGACACAACTGAAAAAATAATTAAACAACATCAAAAAGCTAAGGATTTAATAAGTCCATCTGAAGAAAGTAGCAAGATTATTGCAAAGGATGGATGTAAGCCTTACTAGTTTTAGCTTAAGAACATGTAAGTGTAAGCATGTTCAGTGAGCAAAAGAGATGGAGGGGGCAGCTAGGTGGCTCAGTGGATAGAGCACCAATCATGGATTCAGGAGAAAAAGAAAGGAAAGAAGGTGGTCTAGATCAGTTCTTTTTTTTATGGTAATTATTTATTTATTTTTTTGTTTTCAACATTTATTTCCACAATATTTTGAGTTCCAAATTTTCACCCCATCTCACCCCTCCCCCCCACCCCAAGATGGCATGCATTCTAAATACCCCTTCCCCTAGTCTACCTTACCTTCTATCTCTCCCCCTCTTCTCTTATCCCCTTCCCCTTCAATTTTCCTGTAGGGCAGGATGGATTCTGTACCCCATTTCCTGTATTTCTTATTTCCCAGTTGCATGTGAAAACATTTTTTATACGTGTGTTTTTAAAACTTTGGGTTCCAAATTTTCTCCCTTCCTCCCTCCCCACCCACCCTCATTGATAAGGCAAGCAACTAAATATAGGTTATATATGTGCAGTTATGCAAAACACTTCCATAGTAGACATGCTGTGAAAAACTAACTCTATTTCCCTTAATCTTATCCTGCCCACCCATTTATTCTATTCTTTCTTTTGACCCTGACCCTCCTCAGAAGTATTTGCTTCTGATACTCCCTTTCCTAATCTGCCCTCCTCTATATCATTCCCCTCCTCTCTTGTCCCCTTCCCCCCCCATTTTCCTGTAGGGTAAGACAGATTTCCATACCCAATTGAGTGTGTATGTTATTCCCTCCTTAAGTCAAATCCTATGAGAATAAGACTCACTCATTCCCTCTCATCTTCCCCTGTTTCCCCTCCACTGTAAGAGCCTTTTCTTTTTGTTTTGGTTTTTTTTTGTGGGATAATTTACCCCGTTCTACCTCTCCCTTTCTCCTTCTCCTAGTATATTCCTCTCTCACCCCTTAATTTTATTCTCCAGATATGACCCCTTCATCTTCAACTCACCCTGTGCCCCCTATCTATCTATCTATATCTATATATACGTACATATAATGTTTCCCCTCCAACTACCCTAATACTGACAAAGGTCTCATGAGTTACAAATATCATCTTTCCATGCAGGTATGTAAACAGTTCAACCTTAATAAGTCTCTTATGATTTTCTCTTTCCTGTTTACCTCTTCACATTCCACTCGAGTCTTGTATTTGAAAATCAAATTTTCTATTCAACTCTGGTCTTTTCATCAAGAATGCTTGAAAGTCCTCTATTTCACTGAATGACCATTTTTTCCCCTGCAGGATTATACTCAGTTTTGCTGGGTAGGTGAATCTTGGTTGTAATCCTATCTCCTTTGCTCTCCAGAATATTATATTCCATGCCCTGCAGTCTCTTAATGTAGAAGCAGCTAAATCTTGTGTTATCCTGATTGTGTTTCCACAGTACTTGAATTGTTTCTTTCTGGCTGCTTGTAATATTTTCTCCCTGACCTGGGAACTCTGGAATTCGGCTACAATATTCCTAGGAGTTTTCCTTTGGGGATCTCTTGCAGGAGGAGATTGGTGGATTCTTTCAATTTCTATTTTGCCCCCTGGTTCTAAAATATCAGAGCAGTTTTCCTTGATAATTTCTTGAAAGATGATGTCTAGGCTCTTTTTTTGATCATGGCTTTCACATAGTCCAATAATTTTTAAATTCTCTTTCCTGGATCTATTTTCCAGGTCAGTTGTTTTTCCAATGAGATATTTCACATTGTTTTCTAATTTTTCATTCTTTTGGATTTGTTTTACAATGTCTTGATTTCTCATAAAGTCACTAGCTTCCAATTGCTCTATTCTAATTTTTAAGGAAGTATTTTCTTCAGTAATCTTTTGGACTTCCTTTTCCATTTGTCCAATTTTGCTTTTTAGAGCATTCTTCTCCTCATTGGCTTTTTGGAGCTCTTTTGCCATTTGGGTTAGGCTATTTTTTAGGGTGTTATTTTCTTCAGTATTTTTTTGGGTCTCCTTTAGCAAGCTGTTGACTTGTTTTTCATGATTTTCTTGCTTCACTCTCAGTTTTTCCTCTACTTCTCTTAGTTGCTTCTCAAAATCCCTGTTTAGCTCTTCCAAGGCCTGGGACTGATTCATATTTTTCTTGGAGGCTTTGGATGTAGGAGCTTTGGCTTTGTTGTCTTCTTCTGGTTGTATGTTTTGATCTTCTTTGTCACCAAAGTAAGATAATATAGTCTGACTCTTTTTGTGCTGCTTACTCATGATCCTGGCCAATTACTTGAGTTTTAAACTCTTTGTTAAGGTAAAAATCTGCTTCCAATGTGAAGAGTGTACCATCCCAAGCTTCAGGGGTTTGTATAGCTGTTTCCAGAGGTACTTCTAGGGACCTGTAAATTTTCAGTTCTTCCAAGGTGGTATGATAAGGGGCGAGATGTTTCCTCTCTACAGCCACAACAATCTGCACCACACTAGCATTCCTCCTAGCCCCAGGACCGCCCCTCAGAACTGTGACCCAGATCCAAGCATGGGCAAAGCAAGAGAATCCTGCCTCACTACTGGCAAAGAGAACCCTGAAATCCCCCTCTGATCAGCCACTGGATTCCCCCTCAGTCTGTGGGTGGGAAGCTCAGAAGGCAGCCGCTGCCCTCAGGGTGGCTGAGATCTGGCTTCTTCTCTCACTGCAGTCACAGACTTTTCCCACTGACCTTCTAATTTGGCTTTGGCATTCATGGGTTGAGAAGTCTGGAAACCGTCACAGCTGCCCATGATTCAGTCCTCAGAGGCCTGCTCCAGGGTTGCTGCGGCCTGCGCACCCACGGCGCACTGCACTCCTCTCCCAGCCCGATGCGTTATACCTTTTGGATCAACCATCCAGGCTGTCTTTGGCTGGAAATTTGTTTCACTCTGTCTTTTTGTGGGTTCTGCTGCTTTAGAATTTGTTTAGAGCCATTTTTTTTAGGTATTTGGAGGGCTTTGGGAGAGATCTCAAGACAGTCACTGCTTTCCCTCTGCCATCCACCCCTAGATCAGTTCTTCTTAAACTGTGGGTTGCGACCCCATGAAAAATTTGGCAACAGCAAAAGGGTTTCTGAAAGTGCAACAAGATACAAAAATTAATTCACAATCAAATGTGTATTGAATCCAAGGTGTTTCTGGTAGCACTTGTCCACGTTGCATAGCCCAACTTCACTGTAGCCTCGGTTCTGAATACACAGCATGCACACTTCACACTGTGTATGCCATCACACCATGCAATGCCAACAAATGCTACTGAAACATGAAAAGGGGTTGCAAGTAGAAAAAGTTTAAGAAGCCCTGGTCTAGATGAATGCAGAGTCAGAGAGAAGCATACAGCATATGTGAAAGTACTTTGTAATTGTTCTTTAGGATTCAGCAAGTGTCTGCTATTATGATTATTACTAATATTCTTGTTGTTAGTTATAAGTAGAGCTCATTTCACATTGTTTACAACACTAATGATTGTCTAATGCAATGATCAGCTGATGCTTAAGCTGTTCCCTTTTCCTGAACCCAGCACTAGCCTCCCCACACTGGAGGGCAGATAACTTGATCGACAGATTGTTGGCACTCAATAATTACTTGATTTTTTTTAATGAAATGAATTGGAGGGGGTGTTATGTCGGTGATAACCACATTTCTACTGAAATACATGCTCTCTGCTTCCCACACATTTCCCACCACCCAGTCCCCCTGGAATTTTCTTTATCTTCTCCATCCTCCCCCCTCTATCCACTTCTCTTACCCCACATTGTTCTTAATAAAACTGGGCTTTTTCACATAGACCACAGTCCTGCAGGGACATGTTGTTCCTGTCTGCTGAAATGCTACAGTGATAAGCACTATACGAATAATTAGGGATGGTAGGCCATGTGTGTAGGGTGTCATCAATATGCTAATGAAACCTAACTTCTACCTTTTCTTAGCATTCTGACAAAGTGTCATCTTTTTGATTTCCTACAGCTGTGATAAGCGAATGGATGAAAACTAACTCCCAGGTTTAACTCTCATAAAACAGAGCTCTCTATAGCGACTACACCAAGACATCTGGTTGGATCAATTCATTTCAGCTCTGTGATCCAATTCAGCAAACATTGATTAAATGCTTACTGTGCATAGAACATTGTTATTAGCACTGGGGAAGATATAAAGCTTATCCAGAGTCCAGATGATACCTTCAATGGATAGACAGCTATGGTATATATACAAATACTCTACCACAAAATGAGGGTAAAGAGGCCAAGGTAATTAGTGACAAAGAGGGAGAGGTGAAGACAAGGGAAGATTTCATAGAAGGGGTGGGATTTGAATTTAGCTTTAAAGAATGGGTAGGAGTCAAGAATGGGAAGCTAGGTGGCACAGTAGAGAGAGCACCAAGACTGGAGTCTTGGTTCAAAACCAGTCTCAGACACTTACTAGCTGAGTGACCCTGGACAAGTCATTTGAGCCTGTTTGCCTCAGTTTCCTCATCTATAAAATTATCTAGAGAAGGAAATGTAAAACCACTCCAGTATCTTTGCCAAGAAAACCCCAAATGGGTTCACAAAGAGTCAAACATGACAATGACAACAGCAGGAGTCAAGAGGAAGAAAAGGAAGGCTCAATTCAGTGAAAGCATTTAGGATTCTAGATGTAAGAAATGTCATGATAAAAGGCACAAAGACAGGAAGTCACAGAAAAAGTACAAAGGGCACTTAGGTTTCCTGGAATATAGACTATGGAAGGGGAGAGTATGAGTAAGGTCAAGTGGCACCAGACTGTGAAGAGCCCTACCTAAACAGGCAAAAGAATTTTAACTTGTAAATAGTACAGAGTCATTCAAAGGTTTTGAGCAGAGCAGAAACATGACCAGATCTAGAAATAAAGAAGCAATGCCTGATGGGGTAAGGATGATTCAGAGGAGGAGAGACTAAAGGGGGAGATACTTCTTGGTCCATAGTTGAGAAAAATCATAAGGAGGACCTGCGCTAGAGTCATAGCAGCTAGTTCAAAGGAGTATTTTTCCTGTCAATCTCTGTGAGTTTTCTGGAACAAAAAAAAAAGCTCTATATAATGTCTATTAGACATGGGGTCAGGAAAACCTTGGTTTGAATCCTACCTCTGGTACTTATGGTCTATGTGACCTTTGGCAAATTACCCTCAAAAACTCATCTTCTTTATCTATACAATGGGGAAAAATAATAATTGAAGTACTTATTTTGTAGGGTTGCTATGAGGTTTGAACCAAATGATGAAAGTGAAGTATTTTTCAAACTTTAAAGTCCACTGTAAATGTCACTTCTTACCATAATTATTTACTTTCCTGGGGTAGGGGCTATATATATTTATAAAAGATCAGAAAAATAAAATGATCTGTCCATAGGTCCATTTTCTTAAAATGGAGGAGTTGGTTGAATGGAGTCAAAAGCATGGTAGCAAGAGAAACAGCTGTGCAGAATTAAGAGTGAAGGAAGACTGGAATAGTACTAGTGTAATACAGGACTGTCTCTCCCTCTCCCCCCAATTCCTATGTAAGAGGCCCCTAAGGGCAAAAGGACATACAAATTTTTATGTTCAGTCAGACCCATGTTTCACCAAGCGCAGAGAGGTGACAGAATGGAAAAAGCACTCAACTGGAAGTGAAGACATCTGGGTTCCACTGCTGACTCAACATTAACCTGCTGTGTGACATTGAACAAGTTATTCCACCTCTGTGGACCTCCATTCCCAGTCTTTAAAATGAAAAGGTTAGATTCAATGATCTTTCAGATTTCCTCCCTCTTGGTTGGGTAGAGAGCCATTTGGAGGTAAATTTTGAAAACAAGTAGCCTATCTTTAGTGTTCTGCTCCTTCCCTTTCTGACACATTCTCTGCCATGTCAATCTCAATCTCAATATTGATCTAAATCCCCTACCCTATAGCATCCCTCAGAAATGGCCCATGGCCTAAAATGGCTCCATGCTATGCCAAATTGTCATTTAATGAGCTGAATTACTTCTCTTAGGGGCTGAGAGAAAGCATTTTGTCCTTCATTTGTGAACTGGTGATGGCCTTATCACCTTCCTTATTGTGTTTTCATTTTTATAAAGAGAATTCCTATTAACTCAAGTGTCTCTCTCATGGGAACAATGTAAGACAATATTTTTAGTATTTGGTATATGATAGAGAAACCATCACAAGTCAGAGTCCAACATCAGTTTCCCTAACTTGTTTTTATTTTTCATAGTTTATTTCCTCACTATTTTGCTGACCTCACAGATTCTCTAAAACATCCTGGTTTTCTTTCATCACAGTTCTCCTGGCAATAGCAAATGGAAAGAAAAGCAAATGGATGCATATTTGGGGCTAGGAGGTAGAAGAGCAGAGCCTACTTCATTGATATGGGTCATTTATAAGGGTGCATATGAGAAACAGACTGCCAATATGGGCCAGGATTCCTCTCACGCACCAGGATGAACAAAGTCTCCTAAAGCCAGGCACCAAGGAAGCACTTTCAGGCAGGACAGCCCAGAGCTGTTTCCTCTTCTGCAGGGAAAAAAAAAATTCATCCATAGGACATAAAGCAAATAACCACTTGTCCCTTCAAGTAGTCCATGCCAGAAATATAGTAAGAAGCTCCCACATCATGCAAATTTTAAATAAATTTTAAAGCAATTAGATAAATGGGACAAAAGGAAAGCATCTGAATATCTTAAACATATTACCAGTCTTAAGTATGTCTTTCTCAATTCCATTTTTTCCATTACTTTATTCATGAGGTGGCATGTTTTTATCACTCTAGGCTCAGTACTAATGTCCTTGCTATCTCTGCTCTAAAAAGTTTCTATTCTCTTTGTAGTATATGATAATTCTCTTTTTAATTTATAGGCTGCCATGTATTATTCATTGATGAGTCTTGGCTCATACTACAGATTCTGTATAATTTTCCACATGTCACAAATGGTCATTTAAATTGAAATAAAAATAAGATTCAACTGGTTCAAATTCACCACATCTGGTGAATTATTCTCTCATTTCAAAATAATTTTCTGACCACTTATCATTAAAATTTATGCGAAAAAATCATTTCTTCAGGACCCTTGTAAGTAACAAGTACACATGATAGTATTTCATCTAAAAATGCCCTCTTGGGAGCCTGAAAGATTGGCAATGATAACAGTCAGGAAGGGTTTTGAAGCAAAATGTAGGGTTCATGTTATTCACAAAATGGCCAACTAAGAATCCAGAGTATAATATATACAGCATATAGTAAGGAAACATATATTCTGCCCTCTTTTGTTTTCAGTCCCAAACCCTTTGTTAAAATAATGAATAGGCTAAGCTTTCCCTTCAAAATATGATTTATCTTACACGTATCTAGCTTTTCCTGAAATTCCCTTTTGATTTTTCTTCTTCATGGTTACCCACTTCATCTGAATAACAGATTCCACACTAAATTCTCTGACCTTTCCAAGGAACTTTCCTCCTTTAGAAGCAAACACATACCTCCTACGGAGGGCAATGAGATCGAAATGTCAATAATGAAGGGCATCATTTAGCCTGAGAGTAGCTTGAGGGCATTTAAAGACAGATTTCATCTACAGGAGGGTGATTGCTCTCTGGAAGAAGACAGGTAAGCATCAATTTACCCAACCTCAAATTCAGAAGCATAACAATTTAGCAAACACCAGCAGGTGCTTTGAAATTCTGTAACCATGCCACTGACCCCTTTGGGGGGGCATAAGGAAAAAAAGCATATTATTCTATAAATTTAAAGTAATTTTGCTGCATTTCACTTGTGTTGTTTGGTGGTGGTGGTGTTTGGTCATTTTAGTCATGTCTGAATCTTCATGACCGCATTTGGGGTTTTCTTGGCAAAGATGTTGGAGTGGTTTGTTATTTCCTTCTCCAGCTCATTTTACAGATGAGGAAACTGAGGCAAGTACAGTGAAGTAACTGTCCCAAGATCACATAGCTAGTAACTGTCTGAGGATGGATTTGAACTCAGGTCACCTGATTCTAGGCCCAGCACTCTATCCACTACTCCACCTACCTGCCCACTTGTGTTGCTATTATCTTAATAATGAAAGAAACATATGAACATTTGTGTATAAATATACTTCTGTGTTCAAATAATATGAGATGGTTAATCTACTGCTAGACCAATTAGGGGAGGCATTCCCACCCCTCCCATTCTCAGTTCAACACTTAGCCCAACCTCTGCTCCTTCAAACCCACCCCCAATTGGAAGCTACTGAGTACAAAAAGAATCCAGTTTCAACCCTTCTGCCACAACTAAAAGTTCTCATCAATTTTCTGACGCACTAAACCACAGCACAGATTTTGCCTATAAAAAGCCAACTGCTGTCTTGTTTCTAGGCCACCCCTTTTTTCTTGGAAAAACATTCTCTTTTAGTAATTTATTTTTTTAGTGATCATCCTCATGACTCTTATTGTAGTGACAGCACAGTGGTCACATAATGGAAAGAGCAAAAGATGAGGCATCAGAGACCTGGGTTCTAATCTTCAGAACTCCCTCAAAGTGGCTGAGTGACCTTGGGCAAGTCATTTAATGGGTGGGCCTTAGTTTCCTAGTCTATGCAGTTACCTCCAGGATACCTTTTATCTCTAAACAAAACAAACAAACAAACAAACAAAAAGATTTTCTCTTTCACATATGAAGGCACTCATCTCTGTCAAGAGTTTAAGGTTTTCATAATTCCCTCCCACATTGTTGTAAACATACAATATTTGGTTGAAGGATCTATTTAGTCTGGAGGACAGAAGGTATAAAGAGGCATATGATAATTTTATTCAATTATTTGAAGATCTATTATGTGCAATAGAGATTAGATTTGTTTAGTTTGAGTCTAGAAAATGGTATTTGTAACAATGGATAGAAGATACAGAAAGGAAGAATGTGGTCCAATATAAGCACAATAAGGACACTTTATGTTATCCTTCCCAGATGATTTCTGACTTGCGTCAGTGTCAATGATGCCTGAGGCAAAGGAACTACTGTTCATTAAATCCTGTGAGACTTGTACTTGGAAGCAGGAATGGCATGAGAGCATATGACTTTGAAAAGATGGTAGAAGTAAGTAGTGGCAGAGGCTTATGGAAAGAGGAGTCCTATGGCATTCCAGAGTTACCATGGACAGAGAACTACATTAGAACATTCTAATATTGCTGTGTGTGATTGTGCATGCCTGTAGTCCTAGCTACTGGAAAATTGAACACAAGAGTTCTGAGCTGCAGCAGGCTAAAGTGATTGGGTGCCTGCACCAAGTCTGGCACCAATTTGTTGAGCCTCAGGAACCACAGTTACCAGGCTTCCTACCAAGGGATGAATCATCCCCAGCAAGAAATGGAGCAGGTTAAAGTTCCACTGCCAATCAGCAGTGGGATTGGGCCCATGTTTGGTCTCTGCATACCTATCATGGATGAGATAGAAGACATGGTCTCAAGAACAAAACCAACCAAAAATATTCTGATGTTGCAGGATTCAGTCTACTGAGTAGCTGATCCTGACACAACACCTATACTTATAGTATGGAAATCTGAGAGATGGATTCCACACTGAGGGAGCTGGCAGCCTTAAGTCAAACCTCAGCAATATTTAGCCTTAAGAAGTTACAATTGATATCTTCTAAGAGCCCTACACTAACAATTGAGAACTTACCATAGAGGAAATAGGAGAATGACTGAAAGTTTCTATACTTTATCCATGCACATTCTGAGCCATAGTTTCCCCACCCCCTTCTAAATTTTCTCTATGAGATTTTCCACATCTATCACCTTAGAAACTATAGAAGAGCATATCTATTCATATTCAAGGACAGATAATAATTCCACTGCTTGATTACATCTTTTTATTCATCTTGCTTTTATGTCTCAATTAAATATCCCGTGGGCAGCTAGGTGGTACAGTGGTTAAAGTGTCAGGCCTGGAGTCAGGAAGACCTGAGTTTGATTCTAGCCTCAGACACTTACTAGCTGTGTGACCTTGGGCAAGTCACTTAACCCTCTTTGCCTCAGTTGCCTCATCTGTAAAATGAGCTGGAGAAGGAAATGGCAAACCACTCCAGTATCTTTGCCAAGAAAATCCCAAATGGAGTCACAAAGAGTTGGACACAACCAAAATGACTGAACAACATCAAATTGGGCCTATAACTTTGGTGTGGTTTATGATGAAGAAACTGGCATTGGTTGGGACTTGGGCTATGATATGCATAGATGTTTACTGAAAACAATCACAAGAAAACTCAGAAGCATAACAAGGTGCTCCAGAGTCAGAATTCTAAAAGTATTTCAGGGATACAGCTATCACATTAAAAAAAATCCCAACAATGAGAGCTATCTAAAAATGAATTGGACTGCCTTGGTGAGTAGTATATTAGTTGAGATCTTCAAAGAGAGGCCAGAAGATCATTTATTGGTTATGTTGTAGAAAAAAAAAATTCCTGCAAATGTGAGTTGAACAAATGGCCTCTGAGGTCCCTTCCAAAGGTATTTTAGCCAACATTATTGGCTATTAACTCCCCTTCACATATTCTACATTCTAGCTAAACTAAAGTGCTCTCCAAGTCTTTATTTTAATCCTGCCTTCTCTCTCATTTTAGAACCTTTGGTCACACTATCTCCCATGCCTAAAATGAACCTTCCCATCTTGGCCCATTGAAATCCTCTACCTTCAAAGCCCTATTCTTTTGCTACTGTTTCCATGAAATCTTCCCTGAGCACCCACCCATGGCTTGGGAGAGAAAGAGAAGGGAGGTCTCACTCCTCAAATGTCACATAGCACTTTGCCTAGAGCTCACCTATCATTTATTTTCACTCTCCTATGAATAATAGTTATTTATGCACTTATTCTCCCCTTCCAAAACACAATCTGTATGTTAGCCATCTTTGTGTCTGCTTTATATGTTTGACTTCTCAACATCCCTCTTCACCAGATTAACCCAAAGCCATTTGGCATTTTTTTTTAAATTAATGCAAATTAAAATTAATTTAGTAAAGACTGAGAATTTTGTGATACTCCTTGAGATAACTAAATACATAATAGTGTGTCCCAAAAACATGACTCAGAATCGCTACTCTATGATGTATATGCATTATCATATAAAATATATAATTCATGTATATTATCATATATCTCATTATAGCTATTATTATCCTACATTACATAATATAATATATTATACACATATAACATATATCATATATTATTTGGCAACAATTTTTTGTAAGGAGCTAGAGTATTTACAATAACCAAATGAGATAAGATATATAAATTATGAAACAAAAGAAGCTTTGGGCAAATTATGAGATTAATAGTCTGTGTGATTTCTGGGGGGTAGGAGGTAAAGGAGGGACTTATAATTGCAAGTGTAGGCTATCCTTCTCCAAACTACATTTGAAGCTGAGGTGGACTCCCCTGATGTGCAACTATGCATTAATCTTAAGTCTGTACTTTCAAGCACTTTGAATTACCAGAAACAAAATGAAGAGAGCTCAACAGTAGACTATTTTCCATGAAAATTGTCTTTTGACCTGGCATCAGGGTTTTATTTTTCTCCATCTGGCTTTACAATTCAATTCTGTGTTATTACGGAAAGTGCCCAAACTGGGAATCAGAAGACTATTCTAATTTTTTTAATTTATTTCCTCTGTGACCTTCCACAAGTCGTTTCTCTTCCTCAGACCTCAGTTTCCTAATCTGTAAAACAAGGAAATTGGGTCAGATGATCTCTAAATTCCTTTCCAGCTCTAATTATTATTGTGGAAAGATTTGATTTGTCCATTAACATGCTGATGCCTATGCATACATCCTAAAACCTTTACCTTCTTTTTAAAATATGAACATTTTAAAGTAGCAAGCAAATTAAGACTTCTGAGAAAGAGATCTATTAGGTCAAGACAGGCTGTTTATAGAGATTAGTTAGAAAGAACTTTCCAATATCTTGAACAATTAAGTAAATGTTCCAATGTTCCCCTCCAAGTAAGATGTTATCTCAGGTGGATATGGTATAATGATGCCATGGAATTAGTTGAAAGTTCTATAATACAGATTATTAATGTTAACCTTAGAATTCAGAATCAATTTGAAAAAATGTCATGGTGCTGTTTAGGCTGACATTCTCCTTTGAATACAGAATAATTTTTTTAAGGCACTCTGGCTCTCATTAATTGCCTAACAACAGGTCCCAGTCCAAGCCTCACTTGGTCATTGTTTGGTTTCTGATAGCTCAGAGTGAGTGTAAATAGCATTTGTTTCTGTTTTGGCCAGAAACCCTGAGGGGCTTCCCCTCTCAGATTAATTTTTTTTTGACTAGGTAAAAGAGACTATTCTTTGCTTCATTTCTTAACCAGCCTTAATCACTGAATGGGCATTGCTTCAGTCCTGAGACCTGAGAAAGACCTTAGCTTAAAAGGGCCAAGGTCTCCAACTGTATCTGGGGTCATCTCCAATTGGCTTGATCTATATCTTGCCACTGGACCCAGATGACTCAGGAGGAGAGAGTGAGGCTGGTGACTTTGCATAGCCCTGCCTCACTAAAATCCAATTCACTTGCAAGTCAGGACATTGTCTTCCTGATATCATTGGTCCTCTTCAAGAACAAAGGATGAACAACAAAAACTATGTTTTAGTGTCTATATAGTAGACCCATAACAAAGAATGAGTTGAAGTTAAGTTAGTGGTATATCAGATTGTAGCCAGCCAGGGGTGTGCTGGAGCCAGCTAATACTAGTTCCTGAGAGCCAGTTGTTAAATTTTCAACGTAAGCATTTTATACCTCAGATATCAGCAAATATTACAAATCAGGACTTGATATATTGTTTTGATGACTGTCTAGACTTAAGAAAATGATAGAGAAAAATGTTGATAATGCCAATTAAACTTTAAAACTATGTTATGCATGCATTTTTTTTCCTAGGGAGTTAGTTATTAAACATTTGCCAGTAAATCCCTGCTGCCAACAGATACAAAGTGGTAGCCACAGAGACAGCATTTTTACTTCTGTGGTAGGTAACTTTCTGTCATTTCATATGTGTGTGTATATATATGAGTGTGTGCATGTGTGTGTATATATATATATAAATATATATATACATATATTTATATATATATATATACATACTACACCACAATTTAGATAATAGCATTGGTTACATATTGGTTATTGGTTACATATACTTTATTTTAAGAGCAATAACCCAAATGGAACAAAAGTTAAAAAAAACTGCAAAAGCCTAAATACCAATGAAATAACTTGTCACTACTTTCAATGTTATAAATATGTCTTTATCTTTTAACTTTAGCATTCCCTGACCTTTCTCCTTTGTTTTATTTGTTTAAACTTATTGGCACATTTTCTTTTGAAAGAACAAATGATTCCAAACAAGTTCCCAAACCCCCTTTACAAAGTCTATTCTCTGAATAATAGTTAGACTATTGATTTTTCACTGAAAGAAGGGATGTGCCCTTTGTCTTTAACAGTATGGCACTAACATTGATATTGTAGTCAACCGGAATTTTATTATCTCTTCTTGTTAACATCATTTTCATTATTGTAGCCACTGTGTGTGTTGGGGGAGGGGAGTTAGCTCTGTTTCCTTCATTCAGTATTATTTCATTTATTTTTCTATATTTTTTTCTGAATTCTTCACATTTGTCATTCCTTATGGCACAGGGATATTCTATTATATTCACAGATCAATAATTTTTTCAACTATTCTATAATTACTCTGTGCATTTTAGTTCCAGCTTTTTGTTATCACAATTTTTTTAGAATGGGTATCTAATTTCATTGGTATAGATGAGCTCCAAGTGAGGAACTTCCTCTTCCCACCTAGGTAAACAACTGTTCCTTAACTTAGTCTCAGAGAAGTTACCTGAGGCACTGAGAAGTTAAGTGACTTCCTCAAAGTCACCCAGTCAGTATGTGGCAGAGGTGTAGCCCTCCATGCCATCCTATCACAAATAATGCTGCTATGAATATTTTTGTTCATTTTCTTATTGTTAATAACATCCTTTGGGGGTGGAATCCCTGGTTCTAAGGTCATTAACAATCAGTACTTTTCTTTGCATAATTCCAAACTATTTTACCAAATGGTTGAACATATTCATAAGTCAACCAGCAAGAAATTAGCATGGCTGATTTCCCAATATCTCTATAATATTGCATTTTCCAACATTTTTGTGTCATCTTTGATAGCTTCATGAGTGTGAGGTACCTCTGATTTGATTTTCTCTGATCATTAAGGATTTTGAATATTTTTCAGGTTGTGATTCATTGTATTTTTTAAACTCTTTTTTTCTTTCCTTTTGGCCATCTGGTCAGAGGGAATAGCTTCAACATGCTTCAACACAATTAATTTATTTGTTCCATCAGTCAGCTAACATTTATTAAACACCTACTATGCAACAGGCACTGTGCTAAGCACTTGATACAAGGAAAAATCAAAAACTACATTGTTCTCAAGAATCTCATAGTGTAATAGGGAAAACAGCATTCAATATGAAAAGTCTTTACCTGGATGCTGGCAAGATTCCCTCTTTAACATTAAATCTCTTGAAAACTGTCAATTACATTTATGAATAGGTAAAAAATTGGAAATAGTGCAGCTAGGTGATGCAGTGAATAGAGTGCCAGGCCTGGAGTCAGGAAGAACTGAGTTCAAATCCAGCCTCAGACAGTTAATAGCTGTGTGACACTGGGCAAGCCACTTAACCCTGCTTGCCTCAGTTGCTTCATCTATAAAATAAGCTGAAGAAGGAAATGGAAAACCACTGCAATATCTTTGCCAAGAAAACCTCAAATGGGATCACGAAAAGTCAGATACATCTGAAAAACAATTCAACAACAACAAAATTGAGACTCTTCTCAGATAGCATGGTATGGATATTATTGATCTATACCTTTCACTCTATCTGGAAATATACATTTTACTTATAAATACTTCTGTGTGATTTTCTTGTATCATATCCAGAAAATAGTATTCAGATTTTTGTTTCATTGTATTTTCCTATAGGTCTAGTGATTTTAGATTGCTCATTTGAACAACCTACTTTTGGTGTTAGTATCAGGTATTGTGCTAAGTGCTGGGGATGCAAATACAAGCATAAAAAAAGATACCACCATTCTGTTCTCAAGGAGCTTACATTCTAAAGGGCAAGACAACACTAGGGAGCTAAAAAGTATGGAGGAGGAAACAGGAAGCAGGAATGTACCTATGTAAAGGAGGAGGGAGGAATATTGGTGAAGTCTCAAGTCAGAAGTAGAACCAGGAAAAAAGAATTTATTCATTTTATTGGAGCCTTTCTTTCAACTACTCATTTCTCCAATCTCTCTACAGGTTTTTCTGTGAGCTTTTTCTGAATTCTTTCTCTTACTCTCTTTTTTTGTTGTTATTTAACTTTATTAGGTACATATTTTGAGTATTAAAGAGGAGTGGAGATTAGGCACAATCAATCACTTAGCATCTTTCCCTCTTCCTCCATCTTGTCTCAGCCTTAAAATCAAAATAATTTTTTAAAATTACATTGGAAATCTCTACACAAAGAAAGCATTTTCAAGTTCTATTTATTCTATAGTCAACTTAAATTAAACAACAGATCCATAAGACAAAATTATAGAATCAGAAAAAATTGACAGGCCAAAGGAGTTTATTTTCACAGAATCAAACTTCCAGTCTGATAGAAACTATGTTTCTGCTCCATCGTTTGTGCTTTACCTTCAAAGTGACGTATTTGTTGGGATCTCTTCTACCACAGTCTTCTGAACTGAGGAATGCATTAAATATATGTAAAGTTCCCACTGAGCAGTTGTACAAAAAACATGTAATGGTATTAAAATTCTCAAGGAAAAGAAAAACAAGTTAACAAATCCAACTAAAAGAAGAAATGAATACAAATTGATGAAGTAGCATGGTCCAGTGAAAAGAGCTCTGGATTTGGAATCCAAGGACCAGAGTTTGAATCCCAGCTCTGCCACTTATCCCCTCTGTGATCTTGGAGAAGTCACTTAACCTCTCTTGGCCTCAGTTAAATCCTCTACAAAATTAGCAGATTAGACTAAATCACCTATAAGATTCTTTCTGGCTCTGAATCTATGATCCTATGATTTATTCTTACCTAGGAACTAAAACCATAATACCACATTTTAATACAAAACATTTGGATAAAAAGGAAGTTAATTTGTTGTTATTTAGTTTAATTGCACCATTATCATATGTTCAAAAATTACACCATTATCATACGTTCATAGAACAATCAAATATTTTCCTCCATGGCATATAATGATTCTTATCATACTACAGCTGTACGTCAAAAATCTCTTCATAAACCTATTATTTTCTTTTTTATTTTATTTTTAATTTATGGAATAAAACAAGTTTTTATAACATAGTACCATAAAAAGATGATTGTACATTAAGCTGCAAGTCTACTATGCACTACTTGCTATTCTTTTCAAATATACAACAAAATTATCAAGTAAATTTTTTTCTTTTTTCTTCCCTCCACTCCACCCCTTGCCCTAGACATGGCTACCACTAGAGACAAATATGTGTGTGTGTGTGTGTAGGTGTGTGTGTGTATGTATGTGTGTGTGTGTAGTATTATGTATATGTGTGTAAAACTATTCTACACATACATCTGTTTATCAGTTCTTTCTCTGGATGAAAATAGCTCCTTTCTTCATATGTCCTTTATAGTTAAGTTGGGTGTTTATAGCAGACAAAATGACTTACTCACTCAAAGTTGTTCTTAAAACAATATTGCTGTTATTGTATATAATGCTCTCTTGGTTCTGCTGATTTTGCTCTTCATTATTTCATACAAACCCATTATTTTCAAGAACAGATTATGTGAATTTAACTAAGGAATTTCATATTTTTATGGATTCAAATAACAATATAACAACAATAATACAGTTTTAATTTATATTTTAGGAAAGATTTGTCCTTTTTTCTCATACTTAGCTGAGAACTAAAGCCAATTCAATCCAACTAATTGTATACAAACAATACATATTATTCATTAAAATCAATGATGAACTTCTGATTGAACTAAATAATCTGAGAGTCGAGCAAATTTGAGTATTAGTTTCAGTGATTCAACAGCATTAAATAAATCTGCTTAACTGTTATGGGATCAAATTTTAGATGGCAGTTCCACTTTGTACATTAATATTTTTGATAAATGAATTTTGTGAAAATTATTTGAAGGAACTTATAATCTAGGAAGAAAGATGGAAGAAATATTTCTTCTTTGGAAAATGCAATACTTGAAGGGAAAAGATGAAAGAAGGGTATTGTTTTACTTAGAATAAAAAGTTGAGAATGATACTTGTATTCAACAGTAAATGCTGCATAATTCAATTAAACACATCCTCAAACAGGGTGATAAACTGTTCTGATTGCTAAGAGTTGAGTCATAGATTCTCTGGTCAGACATAGCAATGACCATCTGTGCTTACCAAGATTTGGAAACATCTTATATCTCTCCCAAAAGTATCCATGTGGATCAGCCTGGATTTACACTGAAAATCCCATGAAAAAAGCAAAAACAAAATCAAGAAAGAGAGGTGGTGAAAGGGGGTAGGGGAGATTGACCAAACTTATCTTTTATGTTTCTGTTTATTCCATTCACCATAGACAAAGTATTTTCAGACTCACGCCCCTTGTCATAGCCTCCTACAACCCAATACATAATCTTCAGTCTTGTTTTGGGGATGGATGACAAAATAATAGGCTTTAATTTTTTAAATGTGGGCACTGTGTGTGAAAACAATTTAGCATTCATTTTCATGGCTAGGGTGGCTAAATAAGGTGACATTTGAATATTTCTAAAGGAAAAGACAGTCAGGCACCCAGGGTGACCAGCTTTTGGGAGGTAGCATGAGGCAGCATAGAATGCTGGACTTGGTATCAGAAAGATAGAGGTTCAAGCCAAGCTCTGTGACCCTGAGCATTTAGCCTCTCTCAGTCTCAGTTTATTCCTCTGAAAAATGGGGTTAATAATAGGACCTACCTGACAGGGTTGTTGTTAGGGCCAAAAATGAAAATATATACAAAGTACTTTGAAAACCTTAAAGCACTATAAAAATATTAGCTATTAATATTAGTGTTGTTATCATTATTATTATCATCATCATTAGCATTATTATTGTCCTTGAAGTAAGATCAGACAACACAAATGAGACTTAAGACTGATTTCGGTTCAGACAATTTCCAGAGAAGCCAGGAAACAAAGGAAGCCACAACATAAGCACTAGAAGGTAAACTGATACCAAAGACTTTCTCCATAAGGATGAAATGTTCAATCAACCCCTTTGCCATTAGGAAGTATCTATGATAGTTGACAGCTTTGCCAATAGATGAAGGCCATTGCCATTTGGTGACTATTTTCTTAGGTTTCTGATCCAGGATCCTTATACTGCTTCAGGTCAGTAAGAACTTATAAGGAGTCATTATTTAAGTAGTTAAGAGCATGCACTGTGAGGTGTTAAGCCATATCACAAAGTTTTTGTAAATGTTTATAAAATGAAGTTTTATATTATTTTTCTAATTTGTACTTTCCCATTATAGCTCTAACAAAATGCTGAATACTGATCATCCTGAAGCTATACCCTGCTCCATTTTTCCAACTTGGGCTAGTTTGCCTCCATGTAGGCAGCCCACTGGTCCCCACTCCCAAAGGTTCATCACATTGGAGCTAGACTTAGTGTGAACTGATGGGTTTTAGTCCTATCACAGATCCCAAATTCAAATGATCCATGAGTCTCAGCCTCTTCTGTATGAAGGACTATAGGCATGTGCCACAATGCCTGGATAACAAAAGAATTTAAAAAAAGAATCAGGGATTCATGGAATCACAGAATATGAAAGAATTTCAATGGCCATCACCCAACTATCTCTACTACAACATACACAAGGAGGAGGGGAAGAGGAGGAAGGAAGAAAGGAAAGAAGGAAGGAAGGAAGAAGCAGAAAAAAGAAAGAAAGAAGAGGAAGGAAGGAATAGAAAGAAAGACAAAAAGGAAGGAAGGAAGGGAGAAAGAAAGAAAGAACAAAAGAAAGAAAGACTCATAAAATTCTCAGAACTAAGGTTCTTTTATTTTTATAAGTAAAATCTCCTAACCAGAAACCCATTTGAGCCACAGGACATTCATAGGAAAAGATAAATCTACCCAGTCAGACAAAATTCCTAGCTCTGGCAGTTTGTTCTGTTGCCTTTGAACAGATCAGATCAATTTGGAGTAGCAGATGGAGGGAATCACCAGAATAAGTAATGATTACCGAAAGAAATATGAGGAAGCAGGACAAATCTAAAACACCTTCCTGAACATAACTTGTCCCCGACTCCCACCCAGAAACCAACACTAAAGAATGTGGTACAAAAAAAAATTTAAATGAGAAACCTCTAAACCATTCTGCTTGGTCTTTAAGCTAGATTTTGGTCACTCCCACTGGTGAGAAAACTTGGACAATTTCCACAGGGATCAATCCAAAAGATACACCCACTCACAGGAAAAGCTTGCTCATGGAGTAAAAGATATTACTCAGCTAAACAAATCCTATCCCTGGTAATAGAATGAATTCTTCCAACCTATTTTCATGAGTTAGTGGATTTTTGAAAAATGTAATTGATATCTTTTCAGAAATTAAGATTTACACAGACCATTTCAGTCAGGCTACTGCTTTTTTCCCAGAATTCTATTGAATCAAAAAGCAGATTCTTACTGAGATTCACTTTTACTTTTGGCCTTAAGACTTTCTACATGGCCTTGGCCCCAGCTGTCTGATTACTCAAAGTTAGACTGCTCAAAAATGGATAGAAAGAGAGAGAGAAATGCATTATATACTACATATTATACAATACGTGTAGTATAAAATGTACAATGTATATATACAATAGTATACCTTATATACACATACATGCATATATGTGTGTGTGTGTGCATATATACACATACATATATAGCTATATAGATATAGATTTATATAGACATATAGATATAGACATCCCCATACAGAAATACTCTTTGCTCTAGAAATGACACTAAAAAGACCAGACAAGATGGTAGAGGAAGAGAAAGCAATACAATCCAGCTCCCATAAAAACTATAGGGGGAAAAAAATTAGGTGAACACCAAATTGAGTAGTAATAAGAAATCTAAGAAGAAGCCACAGTAAGCTATTTTTCCAGCACAATATCACAAATTCAACCCACAAGCAAAAAACCAGGGCAAGAATAAGGATGACCTGGGATTGAAGAACCAGATTCTAGAATCCAAACAAGATAACTCAAGTCTTAAACTCCTCCCCAGGTGCAGGAGGCAGAGTTCTATTGCTTTAACTATCAAGAAGAGATACCTGACAGTAAAGAAAAGGAGCTTAGTTATGTCCTTCCAAACTTTGGAAGAGGGATCTTAGACCTTACACTCAGCCCACAAGTGAAGTATAAGGCCTCAGTCCTGTCACTAAAAGCCCAGGGGCAAGGAAAGGAGAAGACTCCAAAATTCAGAACCATGTCAGAGAGATTGTGGTAGTATTTCTCTTCTAAGGAGAGGAAATACAAGAGACAGACCCACAAAACAGAAGAAAATGGCAGTTCTATCTCTCTAACCAAGGAGAGAGGATCTTATAGCAAGACAATGGGTGAGATACCAGTAGCAGAACAAGAGATAAGATAATTATATATGGATATATGGATACATGGATAAGACAGTTGGTTACAATCCAAGATCACAACAGTCCCACTAAAAGTGCACAAAGTCACTAGTCCTAACAAAAAGTCTCAATCTAGGACATAGATGAATGAAGAAACAACCAAACAAAAAAAGATAAAAAGTCAATATGATATCAGGAATGTCCAAAAGGGAGAATAACTCCAAAACATCTACAAAGCCTCAAAAAAAAACATAGCTTGGCCACAAGATCAAATAGAAATCCTAGAAGAAATAAAGCAAGATTTTTTTTAAAGAGATCAAATTAAATGAGAGAAATAGATGAAAGAATTAGAAAAGAAATAAGATATAAGGAGGAGAGATTTGGAAAGAAATTTAACAGCCTAGTACCAGAGATACAAAACCTTACCCAAGTAACAGACCTTCTGAAAGTTAGAATGGACCAACCAGAAGTGAATGCCTCAATGAATCAACAAGAAATATTAAAAACAAAGTCAAAAGATTTTGAAAATAGAAGGAAATGTAAGGTATTTTATGTCAAAAAATAACTAATATGGAAAACAAATCAGAGAGATCATTCAAAATTCCCTGGACTACCAGAAAGTCATAACCAAAAACAGAGCCTAGATATCACATTTCAAGAAATCATGAAAGAAAAACTACCTAGACATATTATAACCAAAGGATAAGGTGAAAATAGAATGAAGCTACCAGGAATCATCAAGAGGGATGATAAAGAAGGAATAAGGGGAAGAAAGAGGGAAAAGAATGAAAATACGATGGAGAGAAATGGAAAATTCAAAATTTAACTGTGAATATGAATGGGATAATCTCACCTATAAAGTTAAAGATGATAGAAGGATAGATCAGAAAGCAGAATCCAAAAATATGTTAACAAGAAACACTCTTGAAACACAAAGACTCATGGAGTTAAAATAAAGGGTGGAATAAAATCTGTTTGGCCTTGGGTGAACTGAAAAACTGCAGAGATAACAATTTCAAACAAGGAAATGACAAAAATAAATAAAAAGAGATGAACAGGGAAAATATATTTTGCTGAAATGTACCCTAGGCAATGAGGTTATTTATATATATATATATATATATATATGTGTGTGTGTGTGTGTGTGTGTATGTATGTGTATGTATATGTATGTATGTATCTATATGTATATGTATACACATACATGTGTATAATTTATATATATATTTATATATAAATATGTGTGTGCATATACATATGTATGTATATATGTGTATCTCAAATGGCATAGCATCTCAATACTTACAGGAAAAGGCAAAATATTTATAAGGAGAAATATACAGTAATACTATTGTTTACACCATTTAGTACAATGTACTCCATTGTACTCTAATACACCATTTAGTGCTAGACAAAGCTAACTATTGTTTATTTAAAATAAACAAGAAAGAACTGAAGGACCTGAATAGAGTTTTAGAAAAGCTACTTATTATAGATTTCTGGCTGTTATTAAAATAGAAAGGACTATACACAAATGTACATGTGTGTGTGTGCACATATATGTATATGTATGTGCGTATATTTGTAAATATATCAGCTATGTGTAACACTTTTTCAAAAAGTGATTATGTGTTTAGGCATTAAAAACCTCACAAACAAATACAGAAAAGCAGTAATATTAATAATGTTTTACAGATAACAGTGCATTAAAAATTATATTCAATAAAGTCAAAGAACAAATCATGCAAACAATAGATAACTCCATTAAAGATGACACAAGGAGAAAGCATATTAATGTTTTTGAGATGCAGCCAAGGTAATCCTTAGGAGAAAGTTTATATTTCTGAATACTTTCATCAGCAAAAGAGAGAAATAACTGATAAACGCATTGGATATACAAAAGAAAAATGAGAAAATTTATAATTTTTAAAAAGAATTAAACACTAAAATATAAATAAAAAGATGAGGTAAACAGAATTGAAAGAAAAAATACATTTAAACAATAAAAATAGAAGCTGATTTTAAAAATAAACTATTTTCTAATCTGATTTAACAAAGAAATGTGGAAAAAGAGGATTCACAACAAATGAAGAAGAAACAATGGATATTGTTAGTAACTGCTTTTCCCAACTATATATAAATAAAACCTACAATTTAAATGAAAATTTACAAAAGCATAACATATCCAAATTAACAAAACAATAAAAGGAGAATTTAAACAACTTAATCTCAGGAAAATAAATTGAAAGAGTTATAAATAAAACCCAAAGAAAAACATCCCAGAACCAGATGGATTCACAAATAATACTGTCAAATAGTCAAACAAAAATTAATTCCAGAAATATACAAACTGCTTGCAAATATAGCAAAAGACGAGATCCTACCAAATTCCTTCTGTAATACAAATATGGTCTTAATACAGAGAAAGAAAACTACTGATCAATATCCCTAATGAACACTGAAGTAAAAATTTTAAATAAAATATTAGGAAAAGGCTATACCAACACAGCATAATTATATACACTATGACCAAGTTGTATTAACACTAAGAAGACAAGAATGCAGAGTTGTTATAACATTAGGATACCATTAGATATAATTTACCATATTAATGACAAAAATGAAAATTATGTAATTATGTCAATAGATTCAGGAAAAGTTTTAACAAAATACAAAACACTGAATAGAGTTTTAGACATCATAAGAACACATGGACGTTTCCTTAACAAGGTAAATAGCATATATATTTAAAACCAAGCACTAACATTACTAGTAATGGAAATAAACTAGAGTTCTTTTCAAAAAGATCAGGGGTGAAATGATTGTCATCACCTCTATTTGATTTAGTGCTAGAAATGTTAACTATAGCAATATGGCAGGAAAAATAAATTGAGGGAATAAGCATAGGTAAAAAGGAAATATATTGTCACTTTCTGCAGATGATATGATGGTGAATTTATAGAACCCTATAGGGTCAGCTAAAATTAATTGAAACACTTAATGACTTCATCAAAGTCCCAGGATATAAAATTAATCTATACAAATCACCCATATTTCTATATATCACTAAAGAAATCCAACAAAAAGAGATAGAAAAGTTGAATATATAAAACACATGTAAGTCTACCTGCTGAGATATACATAATAATTATATGATTATGTATGTTTATATACAAAATAGTCTTTATAGAAATAAAGGCCCAAACAATTGAAGAAACATTTTTTTTGCTCTTTGGTAGGCCAAGCCATTATTTAAAAAATGACAATAATACCTAAATTGATTTACTTACTCAGTAACATACCAATGAAAGTACCAAAGGCTTATCTTATAGAATAATGACAAATATCTAGAGGAACAAAAAGTCAAGAATATCAAGGAAAATTGCTGCCTAGGGAAATCCTGTAAGGCCCCAGCAACAGAATATTAAAATTGGAAGGCAGCTGTCATCTAGTCTGTATGGAAACTAAGACCTACAGAGATTAAGTGACCTATCAAAGGTTATACAGTACAGCCAGCTAATGGCAAACCCAGACTAAAATACATGATGATGTGTGAAATCTTGCCATAGCTAAGTGAGTGAGTTCATGTTAGAAGGACTGGTACTTTAGTATTTCAAAACTCTTAAGACCTGTGATTTCATTGAGCCAGGTATTGGGATAGGGTGGAAAGGGAGAGCAGAGGACAAGTGGATAAAACACTGGAGTGAGGGGATGTGGGTTCAGAATTCCACCTCTGATCCTCCCAGTATGACCTTAAGGAAATCATTATGACCTTGGGGAAATCATTCAACTTTGCACTCAATTTGTACCTCAGTTTCTACAACACTTTATACCTCAGTTTCCTCATTTCTAAATTGAGGGAATTGGACAAAATGGTCTCTTTGATCCCTTTCAGTTCCACATATATGATCTTATGATCCCACACACTCTCTCCACAAAAACAGATCACCACTCATCCATATCTTGATAGAATATTTTTAATTTTTAATTAAATTTTATTGCTTAATTAATAGGGGGAAGGAATACATTGGAGGTGGGGGAGAGGAATGGAAAGGAAGTTTAGGGAAATTTATCTCATATAATTAGGTTGTACAAGTAGACATCTCTACAAGCAAGGAAGGCAAGGGAGGGGGAGAAGCTGATATATATCTCACTTTCATCTGAATAGGAAAAAGAAGGAAGAAGAAGAAAGACAGAAAGAGAGAGAGTGTGTTAGATCAATATTATTAAACTCACGAAATAAGAAGGAAAGGGGAGAAGGGGAAAGGAGAAATTAAAGGGAGCATAGATTAAGGGAGGTGTTAGTCCTAAGCAAAAGAGATTCTAAGGATGTACAAAAATTGTTATATCTTTTTTTTTTGAAGTGGCAAAGAATGGGAATCTGAGGGGGTGCCCATAAATTGAGGAAGGGATGAAAACGTTATGGTAAATAAATGTGATGGGATACCATTGTGCCGAATTCTTAGTGTAACAGTGAATCAGGATTCCAGAGGACTCATGATGAAACATGCTGCCTCCTCATAGAGAAGTGAAGGCTGCCCTATACAGGACTAGAGAAAGGATGAAAGATCAGAATTCTATGTCTCTGTACACCTGGAAGTTGTATGTGCGAAACTGGATAAGTTCACTTGCCATCACTGCTTCACTTGACATCAGTTCATACAAGTATTTACATGTCTCTTTGAAATCATCTATTTCCTCACTGCTTGTAGCACAATGGTACCCAATCACATTCATATACTGCATTGGCCAAATAGCTTATCATCCTGTGACCAGTCTGGCAGTGAGCTTTTCCAGGCTGGCCCTCTAGTGACAAAAATTCAATTTGTGATCAGAGTGAGGCATTTTTGTCTTGGTAAGACCTGCCAGACCTTATGCTCTATTGGCATATCTTTCAAAAATCCAAACTCATTATGATGAGGCATCAGATCAGAACTTTAGTGGAGAAGGTAGGAAATGTATACCCCAGCAAGATGGTCCATGAGAAAGGCCCTGAAAAAAAAGATTTCCCAAGAAGCTGAAACCCTTACCCATCAAATTTAAAAGAGCTTCTGGACTCTGACTCAGCTATAATACTTGCTTCCCAATCATATTTATTCTTGATATAGGAATTTCTCCCTTTTAGGGGAAGAAGAATATAAGAAGAGGGAAGAACAGCAGAAACTATGCTCAGCTTTACTGGTTTCAGGACATCTAAATAGAGTTACCTTATACAGGACTAGAAAAGGGGTAAAAGGTCAGAATGTTATATCTCGGTGGGCCTAGAAGTTGTATGTCAAAAAGTGGTTAATTAGAACTACGTAACCACACTGGATAAGTTATACAATGGAGTTAGCCTATGAGATGTAAAGACACTCTTGTCTTTAGTCTTGGGAAAGTAATACACTCTATAGGTAGAAAGAGGGAAAAAGAAACCAATGAGTCAGAGAAATATCAGAAACATGGTCTGTCACTGGAGTATAGGATACCTAAAGGTGAAGATAAGGTGGCAAGTGCTGTTAAAAGAATCCAAAAGGTCCAAAGGGTCAAAGAAAGAAGAAAACAGTGGATTTAGCAAGGAGGAAGTCATTATTGATCATTTTAATGAATGAAGTTTAAATATGGGGATGAAAATAAAAGACAGATTATATGGAAAGGAAGAGAGGAGCTGTTGAAAAGAAGACAGAAGTGGTTTTGAGACCATGATTGAGCTTGTTAATAAAATTGTATGTTTTGTTCAAAGGTGGAGAATCAAAGGGAAATAGCAATTCAACCAATTTGCATCACTCCTCAAGAAGCGTCTTGTCATATTTGTTTACGATGCTATTCAGATCAGATCTTTAGTCAGACAATGACAAGACTATTAATCTTGTTAGATTAATGATGTTAGAAAATGCCACATTACCTGGATTTCCAAATCTTGTGATGCTACATTCTGAACAGACTCATACAAAAAAAGAAGTGGTATTGGCTACAAACACAATGGTAACAAAAGGATTTTTTTTCTTATTTTTGATGTTTCTCTTTACACACCTTCATTTCCAAATATATGTCTCCTCACTCCCCTACAGAGAACTATGAACAGGAAGGAAAGAAAGAAGCAAAGAAGGAAGGAAGGAAGGTTAAGAAAAAAGAAAAAAAAAACCAGTTTATCAAAAAAAAAACAGTTAACATATGAATCTGCTGGCAGCATATGTAATATCTCATACCCATAGTCTCTCACTTTTGCAAAGAAGAGATTGGGGTCCATTTTCACAGTTCTTCTCTGAAGCCAAGCTGGTTCATTATAATTACACAGTGTCCAATATCACCTTTTTGTTATCTGTACTCTTTCACAGAAGTAAGATAGCGGTCTAACAAATTGGATCTCACTATCATATTTACTCCAGATTCTGACTTTAATATAAGGAAAAAACTTGGGATTAAGACTTGTCATATACACACAGGAACAATTTAGAGCTCAGTTGCTTTGAAAAATTTAAAATCAACCAAATCATTTGCAAAACATTTACAGGCTATACCAGAAATATAGGGCAGAGTCAGAAAATTGTTTTAGAAACAATCAAAACATTAAATGCCATTAAATATTAAACATTAAATAAATCTTGGGAAAAAATTAGTATGGTACAAGATGGATTAATCAAGGGCTCAATGCTAAAGAAATGGATGTTATCACAAAAAAGTAGAAGACACATATGGAAAAAATATCGTCAAAGATCTGTGATTTCATCTGTGTGGAAACTACTCCCTCTGAAATCAATTGTTATCTCTTTCATAACTAATAAATTGATTGGTGCTCAGAGAAATTAAGGGATTGGCCAACTACTAAGTGTCAATGTGGGATTAGAATCTAAGTTTTTCTGACTCCAAATTCAGCATTCTATTCGCTATGCCATGCTGTTTTCCTCAAAATAAATAAATAAGGAACAGAGACAATATCCTGAGACAATATCCTGAGACAATATCCAGAGACAATATCAGAAGGTCAAATCTTAGCCCTGCCACTTATATCCTGTGTCATTTTGAGCAACTCACTAGACCTCTCTATACCATTGTGTAAAATGAAGGTTTTGAATTATGACCTCTATAGCCCTTTCCAACTCTAAGTCTATAATCCTATGAATAAAATCATCAGGAAAAAATATACACATAAAAATATTATCAACTCATAAAATAAATGAAAAATACAAAATTGTTGTGATAAAAACAGCTGTCCAACACATCAAAAAAATCATTTAAGACTCATTCACGTTTGACTATGATTTTTAGTTCCCAGTCCTGTTTAATAAACTCTAGACTGACTAATTTTTCTTGGTAAGCTATTGAAAGAATTAGACTTAAGAATGAAAGTGAGAATATAGGATCTCAAAGACTAACAGATATTGCTTTGTTTTGTTTAAGTAGGATGGACTGAAAAGAATATTAAATGAACAGCAGGAAAGACCAACAACTTAAAATTGCAGACAAATATTCAGCATTTGTTATAATTGTTCATTGTGCTATTTAAACATTTCCAAGGACAAACACATTTTTCATGCTTTAAAAATAATCCAAACTTAGTTCAAGAATAGACTTGTAGAAGCAACACTTGGGGAACATCATAATTACTGTTATGGGCATAAATTATATGCTGTAAATGTTTGTTGAATTAAGTGAATGTATGCAATGTATCCAAACCTAGTCAAAGTCACTGAAGACATAGCAAGAAAGCAAGTCCTAGAGAGACTATTAATTTACCATTATCAGTTCATGTGGAAATGTGGAGGTTATGTTTTTGACAGGCTCAGTGTAAAATACAATATGCTACATATTGCTAGAAATCTTAGCTAGGATTTTTGAAGTTATTATCTTACAGAGTGAAAACAAAAATCAGATTTTCCACAAAAGCTGCATATTCTTATAAAGTAATACCTAAGGTCAGTTTATTAGGGTCATTATGGCTAATCACAATATTAACAAAGCTACATTAACCATGCTTTTATACTTTTGATTTATACTTTTGATTTTATACTTGAAAATTTATATTTTTGTAGCAGTAGATGGAACTTACTAGTAAAATAATCGACAAGTATTTATTAAGCACTTACTAAGGAGACATTGTGCTCATCTTCAGAGACGCAAATACAGAAGTGAAACAGTTGCCATCCTCAAGGAGTTTACATTTCAAAAGGTGAGAAGAAATTCATGTACATATATATGGACAGAATATAAAAGAATAAAAGCTAGTTTTGAGGAGAAAGGATGCCAGCGGTTTAAGGGATCAATATCTTCAAATTATAATAAATTAATAGTATACAGTTTATTATAAATATAAACTATAAAAATCAATCCACTAAAAAAAATAGTTCTTTACAAAACTCCTACTCTGTATCCAGGGCTATGCTTAGTATTGTAAGGGATAAGGAAGACAATATAACTCATGATCTCTATCTTGGAGGAATTTTTAACCCAGTTGGAGAAATCAGATTAATAGACTCAAAGAAACTAGAAAACAGTAAAGTTAGTGCTTAGTTTCATGGTATTGACCATAAAAACTGAATCTGGATCAAGAATATCAGATTTGGAACAATAAAGATGTCAAACTCAGGACCAGGGCAGCAAAACTCCTGAGTGTGGACCAACCAGATGCAAATGTAATTGAGAGATGGTTAGCAAGTAAACAAAAATACAACATAAGTAATATTAATTTGTATTTTTTAAGTCAACATGTAGCCTGCAGTGATATTTCTATTTGAGTTTGATGCTACTGATCTATAACATTCCTAATATAAAAGGATCCCAGAGAGGGAAGATAGCAAGGACTGCTTCTAAGAGGAGGTAGGACTAGAGATGGATCATGAAAGATAAATAGATAGAATATGGATAAGTGGAGAAGAGAAGAGAGGTCATGAAGCAAAGACATAGAAACATGAATGAGCATGTTTTATGGAGGAC
The DNA here is from genome assembly GCF_900497805.2 of Vombatus ursinus. Lineage (NCBI taxonomy): Eukaryota > Metazoa > Chordata > Mammalia > Diprotodontia > Vombatidae > Vombatus > Vombatus ursinus. The sequence goes on along the minus strand of NW_020941197.1, from coordinate 495,117 downwards.
CATGAATGAATCTCCCTAAGCAAAGTTTGGAAGCAGGTAATAAAGTCTATTGTTGCTACTGCTGTTGGGTTGTTTCAGTTGTGTCTGACTCTGTGACCCTATTTGGGGTTTTCTTGGTAAAGAAACTGGAATAGTTTAGCATTTCCTTCCTCAGTTACAAAATGAAGGAATGAAAGCAAACAGGGTTAAGTGACTTGCCCAGAGTCACACAGCTATTAAGTGTCTGAGACCAGATTTAAACTCAGACCATCCTAAAGTCTGGATTAGGGTAAAGACAGGCTAGTGAGGGGACTAAATTTCAGACAGAGGCAATAGAAGCTATTGTTGGTTATTGAACAGCAGAATAGTACAATGAAGTCCAGAGGAAGATAAGGAGGATGGGAAATGAAATGGGAAAACTAGGCCAAGGAACATGATAAGAGCAGGAAAAGATAATGGGGAAAATGGTCAAAAAATATAAGTGAAAGTTTTTTGGGGGGGAAAAGGAAATGTAAACTATCAACAACTACATCAGAAAAATGCTCTCAGTCACTAAGTAGATGAAGAATACAAATTAAAATACCTCTGAGATTTTACCTCACATTCACTATATTGACAAAAAAAATGATAAAAGATGAAAATGATATGTACTAGAGTGGCTGCAGGGAGACAAACAAGCTAATACATCATTAGTGGAGCTGTAAATTGGAACTGCACTAGAAAAGTAACTAAGCTATACATAAACCAAGGTAGGCAGAAGACAAAGCCCACAATAAGCCCAGACCCACAGCACCAGACAGAGCCAGACCAGTGTCCAGGCAGCCCATGCCCATTTGAGAGCCCAAAAAACCTGAGACCTAACCATGGTAGAAGATAAGACTAGCTCCCAGGCAGCCCGGTACCCAGGCAACCCATGTTTAAGCCACAGCAGGAGCCATTGCAGGAAAAAGGATAGTACCTATGAAGCAAAGGACTGTAGGTCTTTCAGGAGGTCTGTTAATAGCATGATCAATAAAACATATTTGATGTCTTTTGGGGTCATGGAAGGTATGGAACCAACTCTAGACTTGGAACTATGAAAGGAGAAGGAGACAGAGAGTGGGACAAGATTAAAACCTAAGTCCACCAACCAAAAAACAGCCAAAACCAAAGAATGGCAGAAGATGTGGTTTAATCTTAGACACAGTTTCTAGGATCAGAAGGGCTAGCTTGCAATATTCAATAGTACCTGAGGAGGCAGAGTAATGGAAGCACAAAACCCCAATCTGGATATGGAAGCTAGAGAGATAAATAAGTAGAAGAAAATGAAAAATAGGAGAGAAAGATAAGTATTCCAAGAAAAGGAACTTACCTTCTCACATAACACAGGTCCATGAGATGAAGAGTATACAAATATAAAGAAGGGGTAAGGAGATAGGCACATCATGAACCTCACTTTTATCTGAACTGGACACTGATAAACACCCAGACACACTTACACCAACATACAGACCAGCAAAGAGATTGATGTAGAAACCTATTAAACTAAAAATGAAACAGGACAGAGGAAAGTAGGAGTTATAGGGCAGGACTGGTGAAGGAGTAGTCCTAAGATAAACAGACGCCAGTGTTGGAGACTAAAGCGTAAAGAGGGGATTAAAAGAAAAAAAAAAGAGTAAAAACCTGTGATTGGGGTACATATAGCAAAGGTAAGAAAAGAGGAGCAAAAGAACAGAAACAATTAAGTCTAGGACCACTGGTCCTCTTTGTCCTTCACCCATAGTGTGGACCTCTGAATGACTCTGGAGGAGAGACTGAGGCTGATGACTCTGCACAGCCCTGTCTCACTTAAATCCAATTCACTTGCAAGTCAACACCACCATGATGTCATTGGTCCTCTTCAAGAACTAAGGAGGAACAACACCTCTCAGTAACAGCAAATACTTGGTCAGAATTCAATAAAAATCAACTTATCTTTATCTGAAGACAAAACCCCTTATAAAAATACAAATAGCAAATAAGCAAGGTTTAAGGGTAGGTCATGCCAAATCAGCAGACAGCAATGACACAGAGAAGTGGAAGGAAATATGAAGGGGAATAAATTCACCTGGTCCCAGTGCAGCAGCAAATTCTGCTGAATTTGAGTCAGTGAGTCAGATAAGGCTCCATCCAATGGCTCATAGTTATATTCAGTATGACATCCTTCCCTTACAAACCACCATTAGCCATGGGGATTTCTATGCCTGAGCCTCCAAATTCCCCTGGCTTCCTCCATCCCATGCAGCTTCTGCTTCTCATGATCTTTCAGCCAGCTAGGAAAAACTACACTTCCTATCAGCTCTTCTGATGACAATGAGCCACACCAGTATAAGCTCCAAATAGATACATAACTTAGAAATGCAAGGCTACATCATAAACAAAATAGAGGAGGAAAAAAGGAAAAGCCTTTCACAACTATGGATAAGGTACATGACCACATAGGGGATACAGTATCATAGAAGATAAAATAGACAATATTGATTACATAAAATGAAAAGGGTTTTGCACAAACAGAACTAATTCAATTAAAATCGAAAAGGAAATGAGTAACTAAGGGAAAATGTTTGCAGAATATATCTCTGACCAAGGTCTCAAATTCAAGATATATAAAGAATTGATTCAACTTTATAAGAACAAAAGCCATTCTCCAATAGATAAATGGTCAGAAAATATGAATAAGCTGTTCTCAAAGGAAGAAATTCATCTGAGAGCCAAGATGACAGAGTAAGAAGTAAGTTATCCTTACCCTCCCTTAACAACCTCTGAAAGCCCAGAAAATATCGCCCCAGGAAAAACCGTGGAACAGTTGAACCAGAAGAAAGACCAGGGTGCAGCAGTCTGGTAGCCCAGGTAGCTTGGGGGATTAACGGGAAAGGCTCCTTTTACCCTGGGAGAAGGGGAGCAGTACAGAACTGGAGGCATCCGAGCAAGCTAGCAGAAAGCCCCACCTCAGCATACAAGGAGGAGATCCTGAAACCCAGGTGGTGGAGCTGGCAAACACCAAAACCTGGACCCCTGAGTGCCTCAGTGAGGGCTGGGGAACCAATGGAAACCAGCTCAGAAAACCACCAGGTGCTTCAGCATTCTACAGCAGTCTCCCAGTGCCTCAGCAAAACTCTCTGAAGTGCTCCAAGGGGCCCCAGGCAGATAAACATCCTGCAACATCCATCTGAAAGGAGCTGAAGAAAGAGAAAGGAAAGGAAAAGCAAGCAACTTCCAGGGGCCAGACTACCCAAACCTACCCTAGAGTTCCAGTGTTGCTGATTCCAGCCCAACACCAGGTAAGCTGCCAGAACTCTACAACCTCCAACTGCCAACATCGGAGGCCCCAGCACACAAAGGTGACCAGACCCAAGGCTCCCAACACAAGTAGCTTGGGTCAGTGCTCTCTGCTTCCCAGCAGAAGAACTCAATCTCTTTAAAGGCCAGGAAATAAGTAAACACCATGATCAAAAAGAAACGTACCATAGATTCATATTATGAGAACGGTGAAGATCAAGGCAGGAATTCTGAAGAGGACAACATTGTCAACAAAGCCACATCTGGAGCCTCAAAAGGGAATATGAACTGGTCTGAAGTCCAAAAAGCCTTCTTAGAAGACCTCAAGAAGGATTTTAGAAGTCAAATGAAAGAGGCAGAAGAGTCCTTAAAAAATACAATTGGCCAACTGGAAAAAAGTACACTAAAGAAAACAAGTCCCCAAAGGAAGAAATTCAAGCTATCCAAAAACCAAACAAACATGAAAAAGTATTCCAAATCATGAATAATTTGAGGAAGGCAAATTTAAGAAACTCTGAGTTTCTCCTCCACATCTATCAAATTGGCAAAGATTACAAAAAAGGAAAATAGACGTTGTTGTAGGAGCTGTGGGAAATGGGAATATTAATGCACTGTTGGTGGAATTGTGAATTAGTCCAGCCATTCCAGAAAGCAATTTGTAACTATGCCCAAAATGTAACTAAACTGGGCATACCCTTTAACCTAACGATAGAATTAGTAGGCCTAAACCTCAAAAAAATCAAAGATGCAGGGGAAAATGTATGGGTGTGTGGGTGGGTGTGGGTGGGTACTTGTAGAAGTTCTTTCTGTTATATCAATGGGGAAATTATCATCAACTGGAGAGTAGCAGAATGTAATGGAATATTATTGCACCCTAAGAAATTTTTTTAAAAATGCCATGGAGAATGGAATCTTTTAATATGAATGATATGTTCATTTAATTGATATTAAAACATTTTCCCAATTGTGTGCCCCAAACCTCAATATACTCTGTCTTTGATACCTAAGTCTTACCTACCTTTAATCCTAGCTCTAGAAATCAGTCAGAATTATTGATATATATTAAATAAAAGTGTGCCAAAGAAGGACTTACTTAGACAAGTATAGACCAAAGTCAAGAATTTAGGTGGCAATAGTAAGACTTAGATCAAATATAACAAATTCTAATTTTTTTTAAGTCAGAGGCAGCATCTTTGGTGGATTGACTTGGAATCGGGATAGCCTAGGTTCAAATTCAGCTTCAACAATTCAGCATATGTGTCCCCCTGGACAAGCTACTTAACTTCAATCAAATAATCAACATTTATTAAGTTCCTGCTATGTGCCAGGTACTGTGTTAAGCAATGGGGATACAAACATGAAAAAAGAAAGATAGTTCCTGACTTCAAGTAACTTACAATCTAACGTGGCCTGAGGAGAAGGAGAAGGAACCTGAAGTGGGTCAAGGAAGTCCCAAAGTAGTGCATCCAGGTGAGAAGTTGAGATTTCTGTACTGAGCTCCTTCCTTAAATGGAAGTTTTGGAGTTCATGGTTTCACCCTCCAGTTAGAGAGGTAGGTGATATTGATAAGGTAGAGTATAAAGGTTGATGAGATAAATTATCTCAATAATGAGCTGCCTGGGGTATGGTGGAGAAGTTGGTCAGAAAAATCTCAGAGTTGTACAGACAGGTGGGAAATGATGTTTCAGTTTCCTCATCTGTAAAATGAAAAGTTTGGACTCAATGACTTCCAGCTCTAGATCTCTGATCCTATAAATAGCCTCCTGTACAATATGCAAGATAAGACATTAATAGCACAGGAAAGTAGGTAGAGACCTGATGGATACAACCTATTAGTGAGTAGTCAGGCCAAACATGTGCCCAATAGTGAAACAGGCAAAGCTGACTTCCAACTCACCCGGGTTTCCGTTTCTGTTCCCCTTTCATTGCCAAGGCATTAAATGCTTTCATCTTGTATTATTTCTAAGAAGTAAGATGAAAGAATGGAAAAAAAAAACACTGGCCTTACAATTAGTAAGTGCATCTGTCACTTATTAGCCATTTTATCTTGGGAAAATCACTTTGCCTTTCTGAGTCTCAGTTTCCTTAACTGTAAAATGTAGTTAGTCATACTTATACTACCCATTTCACAGAGTTGCAGTAAATTTGAGCCGCTGATGATGCTATTTCAGAAGAAAAGGAATCTGATAGACTGAAATACTGGTGACTGGTATGTTTCCCCTCCCAAAAATGTCTGCACTTTAAAAGCAGATTGCTGGTAGGAGTGTGTACACTTTGAAAGCAGATTGCTGGTAGGAGTGTCTGCTTTTCCAAAGTGGTTTGCAGAATGATACTTCATACAAATAAATGGACCAGTAGAAATGAACCAGTAGAAATTCAGTCATCAGTCAGTGGGCCATAGAGAGAAATGTATGAAGTCAAGGGAGACTTTCTTCCTAGTGTCTCACAAATAAAATCTCACCAGACTCCTCCACATCCAGGTCAGGCAGGCCCAGTTTATAAAACTTGTTTTTACCTATGTCTCTGACAAATCTATCCAGAGGAATTTTTTCCTATATCACCCTTTATGATACCATAATGACTAAGTTTTGCTCCCCACATTTCCTAGATCTCCCCATTTATAGAAAATAATAAGGATGACCTATGTAATTAATTCATTTTATGGAGATTTTCATATTTGGACTTCTCTTTTCAGCCAAATGTCTCAAATTTGGGATAGATCTTATCTAACATTTCAAGGATATATGGCTCTCATAGTAAAAGAATAGTTATCTCTTTAGAGCATGTCTTAATCCAGGAAAACTAAAAATAGTGATCAAACGCAAAAAAACATAAAAAATTATTCATTCCACACGTTAAGAAATAATGAAGAGCAAAATGAGCAAAACCACGAGAATACTGTATATGGTAACAGCAATATTGTGGTAAGAATGACTTCAAGCAAATAAGTCATTTTAATTACTATAAATACCCAAATTAACTAAAAAAGACACGAAGAAAGGTGCTATCTGCATCCAGAGAAAGATCTGGTAAATAGAAATATTTATAGAATAATTTTACATATATATATATATATATACACATTATATATATATACTTATTTGTGTCTAATGATAGCCATCTCTAGGATGGAGGGGGAAAGAAGAAAAAAGAAAAAAGAAATGTACATTACAACTTTACTATACATTTAAAAGAAATAGCAAATTATACATAATAGGTTTGGAGTTTCATGTGCAATCATGTTTTTATTATACTATGTTATGTTATGGAATTAAAAATAAAATAAATTTTGAAAAGTAACTAATAATGATAGCTAACATTTATATGGCATTTAGTATATGCCAGGCATTGCACTAAGTGCTTTACAATTATTATCTCAATTAATCCTCACAACAACCTTGGGAAGTAGGTGCTACTATTACCTTCATTTTACAGAATAGGAAACTGAGACAAAGACAGGTTAAGTGACTTGCCCAGTATCACATAGCTAGTAAGTATCTGAAGCTGGAGTTAACTCAGGTCTTCTGAACTCCAGGAGCTCCATCCACTGTACCACCTAGCTGCTCCTATACACTACTATAAATTCTAACTGGTTGGAATTTCCAGCTACTATGAAGCTAAGAAATGCAGAAATCAACCAAATTCCTCACCCAATAAAGAAAGCACTGACAGGAATCCCTATGTCCTATTTTATTTTAAAGAACATCCAGATAAACAGCATGAAGTTTATTTATCTTCCAGGAGCTGAGATTTTGCTCCTCAGTTTGTGATTACAGCATTGCAGTGACAAAAGAAAACAACTGGGAAGCCAGAGAACTGGGCTGGCCTTGAACTTTCTCTCTTACTCAGCTCTAAGATTTTTTTGTTTTGTTTTGGTTTCTTGGTTTTTTTTATATCACTTCTAAGACATCAGAAACCACATGGTTGACTTGGGTTTTGGTTGCTTCTGCTGCAGTTATTATTGTTGTTGTTGTTGTTGTATTTTGGTCCAGTTTGATTGTTCCACATCTGTGACCATAACTACAAGAAGTATTCAGCTTAAGTCTGGAAGGAGTCTATGCAACAGTGTACAGTCTGGTGCAGGGGTGTCTCATTTCAATACAGAATTTAAAGTATTAGGAAAAGCTGAGCCCTGATCCCAGAGTCACTACTAATCTGCCAATTGGCTTCAGGCAAGGTGGTTGACTTCCAAATGCCTCACTTCCTTCTCTCTTAGGCTAAGATAATTAAAATACCTACCTCATAGTGGGATGTTTGGGACTAACTAATTAATGATCTTCAGTCACCTTGAAAAATACCAAGTGCCATAAAATGCTTATTATTAATGTTGCCAAGGAAGTTTTTTTTCATTGTAATTTTAAAAGCAAATGAATGTCTTTTTTTTTTCACTCTTCCTGGTAATTTCTATTTATTTTTTTTTTGTTTTCAACATTTACTTCCACAATATTTTGAGTTCCAAATTTTCACCCCATCTCATCCCTCCCCCCACCCCAAGATGGCATGCATTCTAAATACCCCTTCCCCTAGTCTACCTTCCCTTCTATCTCTCTCCCCCCCCTTCTCTTATCCCCTTCCCCTTCAATTTTCCTGTAGGGCAGGATGGATTTCTGTACCCCATTTCTTGTATTTCTTATTTCCCAGTTGCATGTGAAAACATTTTTTTTAAACGTGTGTTTTTAAAACTTTGGGTTCCAAATTGTCTCCCTTCCTCCCTTCCTCCCTCCCCACCCATCCTCATTGATAAGGCAAGCAACTAAATATAGGTTATATATGTGCAGTTATGCAAAACACTTCCATAGTAGACATGCTTTGAAAAACTGACTCTATTTCCCTTAATCCTATCCACCCACCCATTTGTTCTATTCTTTCTTTTGACCCTGAACCTCCTCAGAAGTATTTGCTTCTGATTACTCCCTTTCCCAATCTACCCTCCTCTCTATCATTCCCCTACTCTCTTGTGCCCTTCCCCCCTCTATTTTCCTGGAGGGTAAGACAGATTTCCATACCCAATTGAGTGTGTATGTTATTCCCTCCTTAAGTCAAATCCTATGAGAATAAGATTCACTCATTCCCTCTCACCTTCCCCTGTTTCCCCTCCACTGTAAGAGCCTTTTCTTTTTGTTTTGTTTTTTTTTTGTGGGATAATTTACCCCGTTCTACCTCTCCCTTTCTCCTTCTCCTAGTATATTCCTCTCTCACCCCTTAATTTTATTCTCTAGATATGACCCCTTCATCTTCAACTCACCCTGTGCCCCCTATCTATCTATCTATATCTATATATACGTACATATAATGTTTCCCCTCCAACTACCCTAATACTGACAAAGGTCTCATGAGTTACAAATATCATCTTTCCATGCAGGTATGTAAACAGTTCAACCTTAATAAGTCTCTTATGATTTTCTCTTTCCTGTTTACCTCTTCACATTCCACTCGAGTCTTGTATTTGAAAATCAAATTTTCTATTCAACTCTGGTCTTGTCATCAAGAATGCTTGAAAGTCCTCTATTTCACTGAATGACCATTTTTTCCCCTGCAGGATTATACTCAGTTTTGCTGGGTAGGTGATTCTTGGTTGTAATTCTATCTCCTTTGCTCTCCAGAATATTATATTCCATGCCCTGCAGTCCCTTAATGTAGAAGCAGCTAAATCTTGTGTTATCCTGATTGTGTTTCCACAATACTTGAATTGTTTCTTTCTGGCTGCTTGCAATATTTTCTCCCTGACCTGGGAACTCTGGAATTTGGCTACAATATTCCTAGGAGTTTTCCTTTGGGGATCTCTTGCAGGAGGAGATTGGTGGATTCTTTCAATTTCTATTTTGCCCCCTGGTTCTAAAATATCAGGGCAGTTTTCCTTGATAATTTCTTGAAAGATGATGTCTAGGCTCTTTTTTTGATCATGGCTTTCACATAGTCCAATAATTTTTAAATTCTCTCTCCTGGATCTATTTTCCAGGTCAGTTGTTTTTCCAATGAGATATTTCACATTGTTTTCTAATTTTTCATTCTTTTGGATTTGTTTTACAATGTCTTGATTTCTCATAAAGTCACTAGCTTCCAATTGCTCTATTCTAATTTTTAAGGAAGTATTTTCTTCAGTAATCTTTTGGACTTCCTTTTCCATTTGTCCAATTTTGCTTTTTAGGGCATTCTTCTCCTCATTGGAGCTCTTTTGCCATTTGGGTTAGGCTATTTTTTAGGGTGTTATTTTCTTCAGTATTTTTTTGGGTCTCCTTTAGCAAGCTGTTGACTTGTTTTTCATGATTTTCTTGCATCACTCTCATTTCTCTTCCCAGTTTTTCCTCTACTTCTCTTACTTGCTTCTCAAAATCCCTGTTTAGCTCTTCCAAGGCCTGGGACTGATTCATATTTTTCTTGGAGGCTTTGGATGTAGGAGCTTTGGCTTTGTTGTCTTCTTCTGGTTGTATGTTTTGATCTTCTTTGTCACCAAAGTAAGATAATATAGTCTGACTCTTTTTGTGCTGCTTACTCATGATCCTGGCCAATTACTTGAGTTTTAAACTCTTTGTTAAGGTAAAAGTCTGCTTCCAATGTGAAGAGTGTACCGTCCCAAGCTTCAGGGGTTTGTACAGCTGTTTCCAGAGGTACTTCTAGGGACCTGTAAATTTTCAGTTCTTCCAAGGTGGCATGATAAGGGGCGAGGTGTTTTCTTTCCACAGACACAACAAGCTCCACCATGCCAGCACTCCTCCTCACCCCAGGACCGCCCCTCAGAACTGTGACCCAGATCCAAGCATGGGCAAAGCAAGAGAATCCTGCCTCACTACTGGCAAAGAGATCCCTGCAATCCCCCTCTTATCAGCCACTCAATTCCCCCTCAGCCTGTGGGCCAGAAGCTCAGGAAAAAGCCGCAGCCCTGGGTCATGCTCGAGACTTACAGCTGAGACCTAGCTCCTCTCTCACCGCAGTCACAGACTTTTCCCGCTGAACCTTCTAAGTTGTCTTTGGTGTTCAGGGGTTGAAAAGTCTGGAAACAGCTGCCTGTGATTCAGCCCTCTGAGGCCTGCTCCAGGGTCGCTGTGGCCTGCACGCCCACGCTGAACTGCGCTCCTTTCCCCAGCCGGCTCGACATACCTTTCCAATCAACCATCCAGGCTGTTTTTGGCTTGAAATTTGTTTCACTCTGTCTTTTTGCGGGTTCTGCTGCTTTAGAATTTGTTTAGAGACATTTTTTATAGGTATTTGGAGGGCTTTGGGAGAGAGCTCAAGCAAGTCACTGCTTTCACTCTGCCGTCTTGGCTCCGCCCCCACAAATGTCTTTTGAATAAAGAAACAGATGTCCTGTCCTCCATAGAATGAAAAATTAACTTAAGTACTAGAAACAATAGTTGTCATATACCTAGGGAAATATAAAAATTTAATATAAAATAATAAAAATTAAAATAACATACAATATAAGGAAATATGCACTATGAAAATGATTTTTGAAGTGCAATACCACTTCAAATAATTTCTCCATGGTTTTTCTTTTCCTGTTTCCATTCTCATATCCTACTAAAGATCTACTCCTAATGCCACATCATTATATCAACATAAACCTGGCTATCCCAGCAAGTCTAGCAGGTCCTATTAAATCACAAAGGCAGCTATGAAATACAATGGATATAGCATAGGACCTGCAATCAAGAAGACATGAGTTCAAATTTTACCTCATTCACTCATTAGCTGTTTGACTATGGGCAAGTCAAGTATCTTCTCTGTGTCTCAGTTTCCTCATCTATAAAATAGGGACAATAATAGGAACTACTTCACAGGGTTGTTGTGTGGATCAAATGAGTTGACATGTAAAGCACTTAGGAAACCTTAAAGTGCTATAAAAATACTGGCTATTATTTAAACATGGATTTGATGAGAGAACATTTCATAGAATCAAAGAATCTCAGACCTTTATGCAATCTCAGTAGCTTTCCAGTCCAACCCCTATATGATCAAGAATTCCCTTCACAACATAACCCAATGAATGACCATCCAATCTTTCTTGAACATCTATCCCTTCACAGGGCCACCCATTCTACTTCTGGGAAGGTCTAATGGTTTAGAATTTCTGGGTAACTTTTATTTTGATTGTTTTTTAATTAACTAGTATTTATTTTCTTTCCTTCTCATCTAAAAATAAAAGTTAAAAAACCACATATGTAACAAATGTTGATAGTCAAGCAAAACAAATTCCTATATGGGTCATGTTCAAAAATGTATGTCTCGACTTCCACTTCTGGGAGCCAAGATGGTGGAGTAAAAAGGTAGTCACTCTCACCCTCCCCTATTGACCTCTGAAAACCCAGAAAATATCACCCCAGAAAAAACCCTGGAACAGCTGAACCAGAAGAAAGATGGGATGCAGCAGTGCAGTAGCCCAGGTAGCTAGAGGGATTAACAGGAAAGGCCCTTCTTACCCTGGGGGAAGGGGAGCAATACAAAAGAGGAGTCACCCAGCCAGCTAGTGGAAAGACCCACTTTAGCAGACCAGGAGGAGATTCTGGTGCCTCGGAATTCTACAGCAAATGGGTCTCCCAGTGCCTCAGCAAAAATAAGGGAAGCAGCACTACAAAGGGCTCCAGGCGGATAAGCACTGGGCAGCATTCGTCTGAAAGGAGCTGAAGAAAGCAACCTAGAGATGCCAAAAAGTTCCAGCCTTGTTGATACCAGCCCAACACCAGGTAAGCTGTCAGAACCCTACAGCTTCCAACTGCCAACCAGGAGGAGATCCCAAAGCCCAGGTGGTTGAGCAGGCAAATACCAACAGCTGGACCTCTGAGTGCCTCAGTGAGGGCAGGGTAACTGATGGAAACCAGCTCAGAAAACCACCAGGGGCCTCAGCATTCTACAGCAAAGAAGTCTCCCAGTGCCTCCACAGAAATAAGGGAGGCAGCACTGCAAGGGGCCCCAAGCAGATAAACACCTAGCAGCACTTACCTAAAAGGAGCTAAACAAAACTAAAGGAAAGGAAAAGCAGGCAACCTAGATTTACCTGAAAGTCCCAGCCTTGCTGATTCCAGTCCAACACCAGATAAGTTGCCAGAACCCTACAGCCTCCAATCGCCAACACAAAAGGCCCCAGCACACAAAGCCAGTGACCAAGACCTAGGTTCCCAACACAAGAAGCTTGGGTCAGTGCCCTCTGCTCCCCAGCAGGAGAGCTTAATCTCTTTAAAGGCCAGGGAATAAAGAAACACCATAAGTAAAAAGAAACATACGATAGATTCATATTATGAGAAGAGTGAAAATCAAGACAGAAATTCTGAAGAGGACAACACTGTCATCAAACCCACATCTGCAACATCAAAAGGGAATATGAACTGGTCTGAAGTCCAAAAAGCCTTCTTAGAAGACCTCAAGAAGGATTTTAAAAGTCAAATGAGAGAGGTAGAGGAGTCCTTAAAAAGTACAATTGGCCAATTGGAAAAAAAGTACACTGAAGAAAACAAGTCCCTAAAACACACAATTGGCCAATTGGAAAAAAAGAACAATGAAGAAAATAAATCCCTTAAAAATCTAATTGACCAATTGGAGAAGAAAGTACAAAATCTAACAGAAAAAAACAATATGTTAAAAATTATAATTGGACAAATGGAAACTAATGACTCTACGAGAGAGCAAGAATTAGTCAAACAGAAACAAAAAAAAATGAAAAAATAGATGAAAACATAAAATACCTCATGGGTAAAACAGCTGACCTGGAAAATTGATCCAGGAGAGACAATTTAAAAATTATAGGCCTACCTGAAAGTCATGATGAAAAAAAGAGCCTGGACAATATCCTTCAGGAAATCATAAAGGAAAACTGCCCTGAACTCCTAGAACCTAAAGGTAAAATAACTATAGAAAGAATCCACTACTCCCCACATGAAAGAGATCCCAAATTGAAAACACCAAGGAATATAATAGCTAAATTCCAAAATTACCAGATTAAAGAGAAATTACTGCAAGCAGCCAGAAAGAAACAATTTAAATATCATGGAACCACAGTCAGGATTACACAGGACCTTGCAGCCTCTACTTCAAAAGACCATAGGGCATGGAACATGATATTCCATAAGGCAAAGAAGCTTGGAATGCAGCCAAAGATTAATGACCCAGTGAAAATGAGCATGATTTTTCAGGGAAGGAGATGGATATTCAATGAAATAGGGGACTTCCAAACCTTCCTGATAAAAAGACCAGAGCTCAACAAAAAATTTGATCTTCAAGTACAAGATTCAAGAGAGACATAAAAAGGTAAATGGGACAGAAAGAAACATGTTATTAATAAAATGTTTACATCCCTACAAGGGAAGATGACACTTGCAACTCTTGAGGACTGTGTTGTTATTATACCATGTTAAAGGAGTATACATAAAGGGGGTAGATATAAGTTGACTTTGATGTAATGATAAAAAAAAATTTAATCAAGTGGGTTAAATGAATCCAAGTAAGTAGATTAGTCTGAGCTAAGAAAATGTACTGAGAAAGGAGGAGGCAAACAAGGGTAAATTACATTACAGGAAAAGACACAAAAGCCTATTAGAGCAAAAATGTATGTCTCATTCTGCACCTTGTGTCCAATCATTTCTCTGTCAGAAGGTGAAAGGCATGGTTCATCTTTGGTCCTCTGGAATTGTGGTTAGTCATTTCATTGATCAGAGATTTTCCTTGCACCAATATCTGCCTCTGTGCAACTTTCACCCATTTCTCCTAGCTCTGTTTAGCAGGGCCAAGAAAAACAAAAATTCCTTCCACATAATATTCCTTCAAATTCTTGAAAATAATTATCATGTCCTTCCTAAGCTTAATCTTTTTTTCAGAATAAATATCCTTATTTAACAGGTACTTTTATAGCATAATCTACAGCCATATGCAACTCATGTTGCCCTGAACCAATTCAGTTAAATATATGGGCCGATAGGTAATTGCCCCCACTCCAACAAGTAATGAAACCCTCTATTAAACCATTAAGGGACTGGGATCAGCATTGGAAGAAGGATAGTGATAATGTCCCAGGGCTTTTGCATATTAAACTATTCCCATGCAAATCAGTACCTGATATATTGGGCAGATTAACCTATACTTCCCCTTTTCCTTTGGCTCCTTCCATCATGACTTCACAAAATGACTGACATCGTTCTTGAACTATTCTGAAGGATTTTTGATGAAAAATGCTATCTACCTCCAGAGAAAGAACTGATAGAGTCTGAGTGCAAATTGAAGCATAAATTTTTTTGCTTTATTTTTCTTGCTTTTTTGATAACATGTCAATATGGAAATATGTTTTGCATGATTTCACACGTACAATTGAAATCACATTTGTTGACTTCTTAATGGGGGGAGGGGTGGAAAGGAGGGAGAGAATTTGGAATTCAAAATAAAAAGAAGAATGTTAAAAATAAATTTTTAAAAATAAAATTTAAAAGAAAATGTAATCTCCTTGAGGACAGGGATTATCTATCTTTTTGCTTGTATTATATTCCCAGCTTAAAGCATAGTGTTAGAAACACAGTAAGAGTCTAATAAATGCTTGTTGATTGACCAAAAAAAATCATTCTTGGGATGACAGAGAGATAAAGTAAAAAGAGATTAGCTGATTGGATCAGAGATTAATTGATTCTCTGAAGGGACCTGTGTTCAAATTCTGTCCTTGATTCTTACTACGTGTGTGATCTTGGGCAAGTAATTTAACTTATCAAGCAAAGACCCAATTTCCTCATCTATGTCATGAAGATTAGTTGGTTTCTGGCATCTCTTCTAGCTCAGTGTTCCATATTTTTTCTATCAAACATTCACATATTACTCCTGCTTCTACATCTTACCTAGCCCTATATTTTCTTAGGACCTCAGGAAATGTTGAGTATCCAGTTCCAGTATTCAGTCACATTAGTCATCTTTGTTCAGATGTCAACAGTGCTTTTGCTATAAATTTTGAAGAATATACTGAGGGGGGAAATGGGATACTGACATCAGAGTTAGAGAAATTTAGAATGTAAACTGATTCCAATTTTCTGAAATTGTGCGGTTTGACATTGGCATTATTTCAACTAACTCAGGAAACCTCATAAAAAGTGTTCTGGAAGCAACAGCAGCAATACAAAGGCATACTAGAATGGAAAGAGCCTGAGGGGATGGCAAAGAAGAGAGGACAAATAGATAGAATGCCATACCAGGGCCAATCATATTGGGATATCATTCAATTTCAGGCAAGGATCAGCACATCTCCTACCAAACTTATGGACTGGGAGAAACCACACAGCAGGTTAATTCCATATCACAACCTCTCTTATCTGCATTTTCTTTAAATAGTCCCCTTAATCTTAATTAAATTACTTTAGAAGCAGCATGTATAAAGTACCACATATTCTTTTTTTCAAGGAAGGGGAATTAAGTACAGAGACATTGGGTGATTTATCTAATTAAATCAGGAGCAGAAGGTGATATGGTTCTATTGACCTGTCACTCAGGTCTTTCTATTTAAAGAAGCCAGTTGATTGTGAATAGCTATTCATGTGTGTCACATGCTTAAAAATACCTATATAAGAGCAACATCTCTTTCTGAGCAGTACGCTCAGACAGATCATTCTTGTTTTGCCGCAACCTTGTTGTTTTTAACACCTACGACTATTGGCAGCTCTGCCTGGGGTCTATACCAAGCAAGATTTTGCTCTTAAAGCACCACCCCTTTCCTAACTGGGACACAATGGCAAGCAGTTCTGTTTGCTACTGCTGCTTTCCTGGAAGTTTACAGTTATGTGGCAGTGATTGAAGTTATACTTAAAGGTGTCCTTCAAGCATTTCTTCTACATATCCCATGTAGGGTTGCCTCAATTCTGCTTGCCACAGAAATGTGGATGACTCCTGACTGCAGAGAAACCTATGTCTCCCATTCTCCACACACAAGCAGTCCAGCAGGTTTGTGTCGTATGAGCAGCACTGCTTACTAGAAGACAATTATTTCTAGGCATTTGAGAAGAGTAAAAGAAAGGGACTTGGCATAGGGATAGGAACTAGAATTGTAAGTCCATTGGTATGGGGAACTTCCAAGGGAGAAAACTCCTCTACATACAGGTCAGCACATCTCTGCAACTTATAGTCTTAAAGAGTTGCCTAGAGCCCTGGGAGGTTAAGTGATTCACTCAAGGTCACACAACTAGGATGTGTCAAAGACAAAACTGACTTTGAGTCTGGCTCTCTATTCACTACATCATGCTCTTTCTCAAAAAAGTGGGGGGAGGGGACATTTTGGCCCCTGTTGATTTGATGAAGATTGATTTAATTAATAATTCACATTAGTTTGCAATGTTCCAAAAGACATAAGTCCCTTAGTCTCAATTCATAATTGTCTAGCTTCACTGGGTTTAAACAAAGCGGGAAAGTTTAGATCAATCAGCTAGGAAAAGAAAAGGAAAAATAAAAACTAACCCCCAAAAAGGCAATTTTGAGAGTAACTTTCTCTCTCTTTCTCTCTTTCCCTCAACAAAAATTTTAATTGCAATACAAATACAGGCATAGTATCAATCAATAATTTTTTATCATTTCATTTCCATTTCCATTTCTATTCATACTTTCATTTAATATCTGTCATTAAGTAATTCATCAGGACTTGAATGCCTGGTTACTCTTTAGCTGATTGTTGTAGATAAACTTTGTGGAGAAGAAAAATAATTGAGAAATAATTCTCCACTATGTTATCCTCATTATAAATCTTTAAGTTAAAAAGAAAAAAGTAGGAATATACAAGTTCTGTGCATGTTACAGGCATGGTTTTTGCTTCTTTGTTTTAGTGCATGTAGTACATTGTCTCCCTTTTTTCTTGTATCATAATATAGTTCTCCCATTTAAAAACTCCTGTATGTACATTTATGGAACACTATGAGCTATGTCTATTTTTAATATTAATACTTCTTCTGAGAACATAAGGGATGCCTGGAAGCAGTAATTTAGCTCATTTATAAACCATTTCTTATGACCTTTTCTCTTTTTAGTGACCTTTTTCATTACGTATTCACTTGAAATTTTGATATTTCAAACATGAACTCTCATACCCTTGTATCAAAATGATAATTAGTCTCTAAAGCCCTATATACAAGAAAGCACTATGCTGCTTAAGGGAACATTGTTTTCCATTAGACTCTGTGTTATAGTTAATAAACAATAATAATACTATTGCTATTTTGATAGGGAAATTAAGTACCAAATTTAAAATGAATTGTTAGGGGATCAGTCACCAGATCATTGTTACCAGGTCATCCTCCTTTGTTTAAACCCAGTCACATGTAAATGAAGCTAGACCAGGACAATAAAAAGGAAAAAAATGGTTATTGTCTTGTCTTTCCCTTCACTATTAGTTGGGTATTTAAAAAAATCCGGGGGGGGGGGAGCCAATTGGTCACACAATGTCTGATAAGTATGTGTCTATGTAACAAGAAGAAACAGTGAGCCAGAGCTCTAAATTATAGACACTATAAAAGGCAATCTCATGAATTAGCAGAAAGAGCTATATATTGATAATCCAAAGATTTAGGTTGAAATTGCAGCTCCACTCCTTGTTATCTATATAACTACGTTACCTAGGTAATGACTTCACTGATCTGGATTTCAATTTTCTTATCTGTAGGATGAGGGGGATGGTGACCTCTATGATGCATTCCTACTCTAACTCCCCTAGTGCTTTAGATTTCTAAGTGGGACTTTAGAAATTATCTAACCCAATCCCATTATTTTACAGATTTTTTCCCCCAGTATCACATAGCAGTAAGTGGCAAAACTAGAACTTGAACTCAGGTCTTTTGGCACCCAATCTAGTTCTCTTTTTCTTTCTTTTTTTTTTTTGAGACAATTGGGATTAAGTGACTTGCCCAGGGTCACACAGTTACTAAGTGTCTGAGGCCAGATTTGAACTCAGGTCCTCCTTACTCCAGGGCCAGTGATCTATCCACTGCACCACCTAGCTGTCCCTCAGTCTAGTTTTCTTTCAATTGTACCACATCCCATGATCTAAATGCTTAAAACAGTTAACTCTGTGCCAAAAATATCAGTCTTCCAATGTGGAAACAGTGGAAGAATTCAATTCACCAAATATTTACTAAATAGTTTTTTACATGTGAAGTATTGTCCTAAGCACTGGGGATACAGAGGTCCTCCTCAGAAAGGATACACTTATTAGAGAGAAAGATGATCTGCACAGATAAGTCTAATGCAAGTTTGTGTGATGGGGCCAAAGGAGATATCCAAATCAAGTACTTTAGGAAAATTTAAGGAGAAAGAAAAACTTTCATCTTGGGAAACCAGGGAAGACTTCATGAAAAAGGTGCCGATCATATTAAGCCCTCAAGAAAGAACAAGATCCTCAAAGACAGAGATGAAAAGGGAATATATTTTCAGTATAGGGGATGGTCTATACAAATGTATAGAGGTGCCAGATGACACGAGTTTCCAATTACAGCTAGTAGTTAAGTTTGGCTAGAGTGTGGTTGATGTGAAGTAATATAAAATAAGGCTAGAAAAGTAAATTAGAGCCATACTTTGAGGGACCTTAAATGCCAAGCTACAAATGCTGTATTTTGTCCTATGGATAATAGGAAGCCACTGAAAGTTTTTGAGAAGAGTGAATGACATTGTCAGGCCTACACTTTAGAAAACTGTTTTTGGAAACTGTGTGAGAGATGACTTGGAGAGAGGAGGAACTGGAGGTGAAATGTCCAAATTGTTACAATAATCCATATGGGAGTTGATGGTAGTCTGGATAGGCAGTAGAAGTGTGAGTGGAAAGAAGGGTGTGGGTGTGAGAGAGGGAGGTGGTAGAATCAATAGGTTAGTTGGCACAGTGGTTAGAGTACTAGGCCTGCATTTAGAAAGACTCATCTTTCTGAATTCAAATTTAGCCTCAAACACTTACTAGCTGTGTCACCCTGGGCAAGTCACTTAACCCTGGTTACCTCATTTTCCTCATCTGTAAAATGAGCTGGAGAAGGAAATGGTAAACCACTCCAGTATCTTTGCCAAGAAAACCCCAAAAGGGTCATGAAGAGTCAGACACAACTGAAAAATATTAAACAACCACAGCAGAATTAATAGAGATTGTCAAATGATTGCATATTGGGAACAGAAGAGAGAAAATGATCAAAATTACTTAGATGTTTTGAACTTGGGTGAATGAATAGATGATGGTACCTCTCAACAGAAATAGAGAAGTTGGGAGGATAGGCAGATTTAAGCAAGGAGATGAATTTGGTTTTAGACATGTTGAGTTTGAGAAGAAAATAGAAATATATAGAAGATAATTGGAAATATAGGGACTAGCTATAGAGGGCTGATTGGTAGTAGATCTATAGATTTGTGAGCCACCTGAAAGAAGGTGAAAATTGAACCCTTTGGAGAAGATGAAAGCACCAAGGGACAAAGTATAGAGAGAAAAGAAAACAGAACCCTGTATGAATGACTCCCATACTTAGGGGGCAGGAAATGAGGAATGAATGAACCAGCTGTAGAGATAGTAAAAGTGAAGTCAGAGTGGTAAGAAGAGAACCAGG
The DNA here is from genome assembly GCF_900497805.2 of Vombatus ursinus. Taxonomy (NCBI): domain Eukaryota; kingdom Metazoa; phylum Chordata; class Mammalia; order Diprotodontia; family Vombatidae; genus Vombatus; species Vombatus ursinus. Next base: position 475,321 of record NW_020941197.1, on the reverse strand, counting down.
GAAGAACAAGATCATGAAAACCAGGAAGAAGAGATGGCCAAAAGAAGTCACATGCTTCAGAGGAGTCACAGAGAATGAGTATTGAGAAAAGGTCATCATATTTCACAATCTAGAATCTCATTTGTAATGAATTACTTGTCCACCTCACATAATCATCAGGAACTCTGATGAAAGAATGAAAGAATGAGCAATAACCTTTGAAAGTCAAAGTCTCTACTTTGCTCATCCCTGTAGACTGCTATAGAATCTCTTGATCTCTGTTAAGCAAATTGGCTAACAATTCGTGTTTCTATCAGTTCGTTATGCTGAAGAATATATACAGTCTTTTACTGCCAATAGCCCACTCATTTAAGGCTTTTAAAAGAGCAGAAAGAATACCAATAGCCTACTCCTGTTGGAGACATAAGAACAATCAAATAAATGAAGAATGAACATTATTTGTTATTTTAGTCAAGTGGATGGTATGCTCAGGGGTGGGTCCAGTCCAAAACTTTGGAAGAGGGGAATGAATATTTAAATGTTTTAACCTAATAATGTTCTAAGCATTACTGGATGCTCTTGTACTTTGTTAAAGTCTATTGTGATATGAAGACTTTTTCACCCTATCCTCAGGAAAAATCTGCAAAGAAATATTATAGGATGTCTTTTTAATAATGAACAAAGTAAAAAAGAGGTTATTTAGGGAAGCAATGCTCTGCTAATAATTTATATCTTAAACTTAGTGTTTGTTTTTCTTTTATAAAATTAAACATAATTATCTTTGCTGCCTACCTGTCCCACAGGGAGGTTATGAGGATTAATGAGATGATGTCTCAGAAAAGCTTAGAGGCCCTTAGACATGCTATCATTAGAGTTTTTAAATAAAGAAGTTGTTTATGTTAATCCATATTTATTTCCCTATAACAGAGTAGCAATGCTGACATTGCCAGTAGAGAGAGATTGGGTTCCTTGGGGAGGGGGGAATAGAAGAAGAAACAGGAGAGACAGAGAGCGGAGAGAAAAAAATGGAGTGAGAATAAAATGCAATTTCACTTATTTACAATAAAGAAAATCATCCTTTCCTCTTTTTCTTCTAAGAGAATCTCTTTCTTTCAACCATGTACCAATATAGCCTGTTTTTTAAAGCATTTTAACCTCAGCAGCAGGAATTATGGATTTTAATCAGCTTCTTAAAATTTGCTGATTTTCTTTGGAAAAATTTTATCTTGGCTATTATTCATTACATAATTTTAATAGAAAATGTAAATTTTATTGACATACTGATGCCTTATAAAAAGGAAGAGCAGGGAATGTACATTATTGAAATTGTCATGATATTTTCCTCAGTTTTAGAATGCCTATCTATCTATCCATAAAAGACTAAAGTCTGGGCGGAAGGCAAACCTTTTGAGCCAATAAGGAGACTAGAAATCAATATCTAAAAATACTATACATGGTTATTCCCAAAATAACAGTGTATGCTATTAGAAATATACACATGTGGGGAATGCTACATCTCATAATACACACTGCTGCAGTTCGTTTTTCATTTTAAATAACTTTAGTCTCATTGGGCTGGGTGAGGAGGGGGCACAGAAATGAATCCAATGTATTCTAACTTTGTGTGGGTGTCTTCCTGGCTTGGTTACCAAAGAAACCATTATGTTATATACTATTCAAAACTGGCTTGACTAGCGCAACAACTACTTTTCCCCCTGCAAACCTGACTGCACTGCAGATTTATAGCAACCAATTAATGGCTAGAGAAAAAGAACTATTTCTGGGAATTCCATGGTCCCTATCATAGTTTTCAGTGCCTGTTTCTCTATTCCAAGCCAGCTAACCTGTGAGCAAGATGCCAGTATTTCCAAAATGAGCCCAGGATGCTATCTTCATGCACCACTGCACTGCTAACATGACGTGTTCTCTGCACAAGCAAAAGGAGTTTGCAGACATCGTGGAAAGCTGCCGAGAAACTCTGACACTAGAGCTAAGATCCTTCTCTATCCCTGCAGGTACTAAGGTGTTCTGAATCTTTAAATCGTTACTGCTGCCCTAGCACTGAATTGTGTCAGAGGGTTGGTGGGAGCTACTAATTGGTACTAAGCCACAGGGTGACTCTGGTAGGTACCAGCTCCTGATCTCTGGGGCAATAGGTAAGAGCAATCACAACCAACCCACTTTGCATGACTTGCAGGAAGACAGAATGTCATGTCCAAAGAAAATTCAGGGGCCGTCACATACCTGACTAAGAATTTCTTCTCCTACAGCTCTGTCAAATGATTATCTCATTTTTATATGAAGACTTCGAGGGACCTGGAACCTACTACCTCCTAAGGCAGCTCTAACCATTAAGGGTTGACTCTCCTAGGAAGTTGTTTTCCTTGCATTAATCAATAATCAATGAACATTTATTAAGTACCTACTACTTGCCAGGCACCATGCTAAGTGCTACCTCAGACTCAGCACCTCCAGTGCTCTACGTTTCTGAAACCAATTGCTCCTGATTTGATCCTCTGAGACCAAGGGAAACATTTTTAACTCCTCTTGCACAGGACAGCCTATTAAATACTTGATCTCTCATCCTCCCACCCCCAAGTCTTCTCTTCTGCAAACTAAACCATCTTAGTTCCTTAAATGAATCATGCTGGAGTATAGTCTTAGCAGCTAGGTGGTGCAGTGGATAGAGCACCATGGCCCTGGAGTCAGGAAGACCAAGGTTCAACTCCAGCCTCCGACACTTACTAGCTGAGTGGCCCTGGGCAAGTCATTTAACCCTGTTTGCCTCAGTTTCCTCATCTATAAAATGAGCTGGAGAAAGAAATGGCAAACCACTCCAGTATCTTTGCCAAGAAACCTCAAATGGGGGTCAAGAAGAGTCAGACATGACTGAAAAACAACTGAACAACAACATAGTATGGTCTTATGAATGCTAATATTTCTGGTCCTGATCCTCTAGACTGTTTCTAGCTTGTCCTCCCTGAAATTTGGTGCTTAGAGCATAATGTGAACCTAATGTGTCTGACTAGGGGAGAGTATAGAAAGGACTGGGGATTTCATTGGTTTAAGGGAGTCCTGATAAGGAAATGCTATACCAATGTAAAGTATCACCTGATTTATAGCTCCAGGTCTCTAAATGCTAGCTTCTCCATATAACGTTTTTATCTACTTTATTGAACTCACACTGAGGTTACAATTCACCAAACCTCCTATATCTTTTCCAGATGAACCCAGCAAGGCATTTCTTCCCTAGCTTGCATTTCTAGAACTGACTTATTTTAACCTAAATATAAGATTTCCACAAAGATAGTATGAGAAACTGTCATATATTTTTCAGAATTAGAGATATTCTAAGTCTATGGAATTCTCCTAATCTATCACTCTAATAATCCTACTAAAAAAATGAAGTTAAGCTAGGATGACCTATTCTTGATGGATACATACTAGTTATTGTTGATCACCACCTCCCTTTAGTTCACTAAAATGTATCTCATCATGCTCCCTATCTCTGGTTCTGAGATTTCTTCACCCAAGAATACCTTCTTAATTAAAAAAAAAAAAAACAGTCCTACTACCCCAACCCTTTTCATTATTCTCTTTCTTTGGAGTAAGGTATACTCTGCCAAAGCCATATTCATATCATGAATTCTATCCCACTAAATCACAGTGATACCAAGCAGGTAAAATATCCTTCCTTCAAGTAGGATTTCTGGTTATCCTTGTTTAATATCCATGCTTGGTGCATTTGTACATAGGTATCTAAGGCCATAAGTTTTATTGATAGATTCTTTCTTAGATATTTTTACTCTTCTTTGGCATTAGGTGTCTTTATTGCTTTCATTCCTATTATGTAGCAGCTATTCACTGCAGTATAAGCAGCCAGGGAGCTAGGCAGCACAATAAATAGAGTACTGGATTTGGAGTCTGGAAGACCTCACTTTGAATCTGACCTCAGATTCAACCCTGACCCTGACAAAGAATCCTAGTTGCTCTCAGCTTCAGTTATGAAATGGCAATAATAATAGCACCTACCTCACAAGGCTGTCATGAGGATCAGTGATATAAGATATGTAAAGAACTTGGCAAACAGTAAAGTGCTATATCAATTCTAGTTTTTATTGTTGTCATTACACTATTTAACTAAGTAGATACACACAGCAAATTTGCTACCTTTTTGATCAAACTTATAGAACTCTACGCAAAAACATTTTTGCCAACCCTGGCATCATTTCTATATTTTAAGCCACAGTACAGAAATGTCAATCCTGATTTCAGGAATCATCTTTTCAACTAGCTATTGCCTTCCCAATCTTCCTTCCCAAATCTCCTAAAGTCCCCGGATTCAATGGGCAGCAATAATGAAAATGCCACTTGTGCCCCTAAGGTCTTCATTATCTTCTCTATACCTTAATAATCCTTAGCAAGGTGTCCTTGATTCCTTCTATCAGGATCCTTTGCCTCTACAGGAATCATCAGAAAAAGCAAGTGGTCATCAGTTTGAACAGGCTGTCCCTCTGTCACATTCTCTCTCTCTCTCTCTCTCTCTCTCTCTCTCTCTCTCTCTGTTTTTCTCTCCCTCTCTCTCCCTCTCTCTCCTTCTCTCCCTCTTCCTCTGTGTGTGTCTGTCTGTCTGTCTCTATCTGTCTCATTTTGCACTAAAACCCTTCTTTCATTTTTCCAAGAATACTCCATTCTCTCCAATAACAGAGAATAGATGGTGAGAGATATTCCTCTAGCCCCTTTTACTTCTCTTCTAGGAGGAAGAAAAACCTGAACTTTATGAGCAGTTAGATGGTAGATAGTAGATGATAGATAATAGATCATAGTTACTTGGCCATGGTAAAAAGCAAACATCATGTGTTCTATACAGGTCGCTGTAAAATTTCCCTCTCCCTTCATACTTTCTGGAAGTGATATCAATTTTTGTGATTCTTGTCAGTAGCACTTATTCTTGGTGAAATGTTGCTACAAAAAAGCAGCTTGAGTAGTATCCACCAAAGAGTACCATGTTGTATCCCTTGTTCCAGTCCAGAACACAAAATCCCCTACAGCTGAGCTGCTAAAGAAACTACTGAAGCCACAATTTTCTCCTTTACTTCTCTCTGTTCCCATTTTCTCTTTATATCTGCTGCTCATAGACTAAATCAAGGGCAGAGAAATTAGGTTCTCATGTAAGCTCCCAAGTCTATCTGCTATGGCCTATTATATCAAAAGGACTAGGCGTAATGACTTGAAGGATTTTAGTCTCATGGTCTTGATTGGCCCATAGTTCCAATTTCCCCTGTCCAAGAAGCTAAATGGTACAATGCAATTTTGTTGTCACATAGATGTTCATCTAGGGAAAGGTCAGCCATTGCCAAAGAACCTTTCCCTGGTAAGTTCCTTATCCATGAAAGAGTCATCACTTGAATCCTCAGTTTCACTAATTCAATAACTTCCCCTCCAAACATCTCATGCAATTTAATGTTAATAACTGTAAAACCCAACTTTCATCTATCTTAAATATCTTTTTCCCCATTTATTACATAGTAGTAGGATCTTGGCATAACATCAGGAATCCCACAGATACTGTGACTGATTTAGTCTTTACAAGTATTTGCCAAATGTCTTTCTTGTCAAAGTGGGAGGAAAATTAAAGGTAAAGCAGGAAAATATAAAGATAAAATACAAAGCACAAATCCAGTATCAGGGAGAATTTTGTAACAGTAAAATCAATAAAGAAGTTGGGCAGGAGGGGGATATAGAGGAGATCTTAGGAGACTATCTAATCTGGATTTTCTGAAAATAACAAAATCTCAGATTCACAAAATAAGTGAGAGTTTAGGCAAATATTAGACAAATTTCTTACCCCATAACTTTTTCACTGCCCTCCCCAATATTCTTCTATAATCTGCAGGTTATATAGCACCTTCATTAACTTGCATACAGACTCTTCCACTGTCTCTGGAAAGGAGTGATAGGAGATGAGGAGTGTTTGAAATCAATAGCAGGAAACCATGGGCATCCATGTTTATTCAGAAAGGATCTATAGAGGGCAAGGTCAGGAAGGAAGATTCTCTTACTACTCATAATGCAACATAAAGAGCATTTATTGAAGTAAAAAGATCTGTATTTGGATCCTGATTCTGTTACTTATTACCTAGATGACTTTTGGCAAGTTACATAACTTGTGCAGGGCCTCAGTTTCCTCATCTACAAAGCAAAGAGGTAGGTCTAAATGATGAGGGAGGCTTCTGGGTCTAAAAATCCTATAGTCCTAATCAAGAGCACATATTTGTAGGACTCATGTGCCCAATTCAACAAACAGAGTGCCCCAACTGCACAGTACCAAAGCAGGACACGGGCTCAGGGCCTTATCAATGGCCACCTTTTTACAGCAGTTGTGCTATTCCTTAGGAATCACTGAAGCATCTTTCCTTTATTCTAGCATGGGAACAAGAAAGAATCATGGCTGCAAGCAGAGACTGGATGCCTCTGAGTTTCATCCAAGTACTTGGAGAATAGTTCATGCCCTACCACACTTGAAAGGTGTCAGGTTAACAGGCAGAGCTCTCACAACTTCATTAAGCAGACACATACCACAAAGGGGTGATTTAAGCCCATTATTTTATTAAATATTTCCATCCTGCTGTGAGGTACAGAGGCCACAGGCTTTATTTCATAGCTAGAGAATTCAGAATTAAAAAGGAATATGGCAAAAATCGAAGAGCTGTTACATGTCCCTACAAAGGTGCGAAGGGAAGCAAAGCTAGAACTAATCTCCTAGGTCTCGGTTCCCATCTAGTGTCCTGGTTATTCATTCATTCATGTATCCATCCATCCATTCAACAAATATTTATTGAGTGCCTACAGTGTGCAAATCACTGGACATTGCCTCATTTTGCAAATTGAAAAACTACTGTAGGGGCAACTAGGTGGCGCAGTGGACAGAGCACTGGCCCTGGAGTCAGGAGGAGTTGAGTTCAAATCTATCCTCAGACATATAATACTTGCTAGCTGTGTGACCCTGGAGAAGTCACTTAACCCCCATTGCCTAGCAAAAACAAAAAACAAAAAACAAAACAAAACAAAACCGAAAAACTCCTGTGATGACTGCTTTGAATGCCGTGCATGCAATCCTTTACACACATCACAAATATTTGAAGTCAGTTGTGGAATCTGGGATTACATATGCTCGGAGATGGGAGAGAATTCAGAGATCGCTCAGTCCAACCTATATTTATATAGGTATATACCCCCACTTGGGACATCCTGGATAAATAGTCAATCACCTTTCTTTTTCTTTTCTTTTCTTTTTCTCTTCCTTCTTTTCTTTCTTTCCTTCTTTTTTCCTTCTTTCTTTCTTTCTTCTTCAATTCTCTTTCACTTAGGCTAGAAGTTGAGTGGCCACTTACAGATTTGATCCTACTGCTAATTAGTAGAGAAACTTTGACCTTTTCTGATTGGCCCTTACTTAGGCAATCTACCCACTCCTCCTCTCCCCCATCCCCGACTGAACTCACCATGTTGGTGCCAGAATGAGTGTGAAAACTTGATCACCTTTAGCCTTATGGCAGTTTAAAACTCCCCAACTCAAGAGATCCACCAACCTCAGTATCCCCAGTAGCAAAGATTACAGGTATATTCCACCATGCCTGGCTGGCCACCCTCTTCAAAGACCATAAGTGAAGGAGCCCACTACTTTACTACCTTGGCAACCCATTCCATATTTGGATTGCTCAAATTGACAGAAAATTATCAGCTCTCCTTATACAACTAAGTTCCTCTGAATTGGTCAGAATCAGATCCAGAATTTCAGGTCCTCTCCCCTGGTAGCTGCCTCCACCTTTTGAAATGTTCTTTGTAATAGCAAGTCTTAGGTTTCATTATCTTTAATTCAGTGCTTGTGAAAAGTGCCAGACTGACAGAGACTCAGTGTAAGGATTGAAAACATATGTCAAGAATAGGTGTGGCAGAAGTAACTGAACAGAAGAATCCACTCAAGTTCTTTCACATAATTCATCCTTTGTGATTCAGTGTCTCTTTGGAGAAATGCCCTCCAGATATGAATGGACAAGGCCTTTCTTCCCTTCATCCTGAAACCTCTACTAAAAATGATCAGAAAAGAACCAATCGGTGCCAGACACAGGAAAGAGGAAAAAGTACACTTTTCATAAAATGTTCCAGTTGACAAGAGTAGTGGAGACATTACAGGATGAAAAGAAGCCTGAATTTGGATTCAGAATACTTGAATTTGAGTCTTGGTTCCACCACTAGCTAACTGTGTGCATATGAGAATGTCACTTAACCTTGGTTACCTCTGTAGCACCTGTAAGAGGAAAATTTCACAGATTGTAGTTTACCATCCATAAAATGAGAAAAATGATAAATGTTCTAGTGATTGTGAGAATCAAATTATATATGTGTGTGTGTGTATGTATGTATGAAAGTTCTTTGTCAAGTATTATGCAAATTTAAAGTATCATTAATATGATGAAGAATAAGCTAAAAATAAGAGAAGGTAATATGTTCTGAGGGGAGCAGAGAAAGAGAGAGAAACAGAAAGAGGAGAGAAAAGGGGAGAGACAAAAAGGGGAGGGAGAGAGAGAGAAGAGAAGGAGAAAGACTGAGAGAAGACAAAAAAAGTAAATACCAGGTCACTTTATTGTTCTGAAAGTGTCTTAATCTCTGCACAACTATAGATAGCTTAGATAGATAGATTATATGGGATTATCACATATATTATATGAAATATGCTACATGATTACATATGGATATATATAAGGCAGATAGCTGAATAATAAGATAAATATCTGTTTATAGACTAAATATCTATTCTAAATATATCTATCTACATTTAAATACATCTATTCTAAATATATATCTACATGTAGATATGTGAACATCTATGTATAGAGAGAGCTCTTACCATTCAGCATTTTGAATAATAAGATATAGATAGATAGATAGATAGATATGAAAATAGATATATCTTACTCTTCAGTCATCTGCCTTATTTTATCCTGCTTGGAGTTTATACATGGATAAGTATTTCATTTGTATATTATTAGAACTGGAAGGGAACTTAGAATTCATCCAGTCCAGTTCCTACATTTCATATATCAACTATAGGCAGTTAGCAAGTGCCTACTACATACCAGACACTGTGCTAGGCAATGAAGATGCAAATACAACAACAAAGAAAATAAATTATTCCTGTTCTCAAGAATCTTACAGTCTATTGGAGAAAACTAAGGTCTCATTTGCCACACATTGGATACCCAAACTGTACTCAATGGGTCAGAAAGAAAATATAGTCTAGGATCAAACCCCTGTCTAGTGCATACTCTGTTTACAAAGCAGGCAAAACAAAAGATTAAATAATATTTAACTGCACCATATCAACAAAATTTATATTTGAGTGCCCAGGGCTTAGCCCAATACCTGGTTTGTTAAATTGAATTTAATAAACAGAAAATGTTTACAACATAATCCTTCTTGATGTCTCATAAATCAGTGGAAAACAGTTCTCTACAAGGAAAAAAGGGAATAAATATCTGGTAGGAGGTGGTTATAGGGGAGGTATAAAGAACTCATACTCTAAAGACATTGGAGGGAAGGCTACCTTGAGCTGCTATACAAGACAGCTCCTGACCTTGTTGGCTGTCACTGGACAAGACTCCATCTCTGTCATTTGTAGCCAGATTCATCACCTCCTTCATCTACTAGTGACTTCAGTTCCACTTCCTAGCTATCAGATACTTTAGGTCTGTTTCTGCTACTTCAACAGTTACTTCATTCCAAAGTTTCCTCTCAGCCCTCAATCACCAACACTTTGCCTCCAAAGAAGGTATTCCATGCCAAAGTCACACCATGCATTCACTAACTTGAATGATGCAGCTAGCCTTGAGCTTCTTTCTTTTTTATTTAAATTTTATTTTATTTTCAGTTTCAAATTCTACCCCCACTTCCACCACTTCCTCCACCCAATGAGAAGTCAAGAAAAAAAACTCATTACAAATATCTTGCTAGGCTGTAGAAGAACAAGAACATGAACAAGAAGAAAATGTCCTTCAATTTGCCAAGTCCATCAACTATGTATATGCATGTATGTATGTGTATATATATATGTATATATATATACACACATATATATCTCTGAAGATGTAAAACATGTTTCCATTATGAGTCCTTTGGAATTGTGATTTGTCATTTTGTTGATAAGGGTTATTAGGTATTTGAAAGTTGATAATCTTTATAATATTGTTATAGAAATTGTTCTCCTGGCTCTGTTCACTTTGTATCAGTTCATATAAATCTTCCCAGATTTCTTTGAAACTACCCACTTTATTATCAAAATAATATTCCTTTATATTCATATATCACAACTTGTTCAGCCATTCCCCAATTTATGGGTATCTTCTCAGTTTCTTGGTCTTTACTTGCAACAAAAAGAATGGCTATAAATATTTTTATGAGTCCTTTTCCTCTTTCTTTGATCTCTTTAGATTATAGACCTAATATCAGTAACTCTGGGCCAAAAGTTATGTATACATAGTCTAATAGCTTCTGGGACATAGTTCCAAATTGCTTTACAGAATAGTTGAATCACTTCACAACTCCACTAACAATGAATTAAAATATCTCTTTTCCCACAGTCCATTAATATTTGTCATTTTTCTTTTTGCCAACTTTGCCAGTCTAATGGGTGTGAGGTGGTACCTAAGAGTTGCTTCAATTTTCATTTCTCTAACTAGTGATTTAGAGCATTTATTAGTGATTAGTGATTAGTGATTAGTGATTTAGAGCATTTTTTTTCAAGTGACTATTGATAGCTTGATTTTCTTCCTCTGAAAAATTGTTTATTTATGTCCTTTGGCTATTATCAATTGAGGGAATGGCTCTCATTCTTATAAATTTGACTCAGTTCCCTATATCTTAGAAAATATCTTAGAGAAGAGAGCCAAGATGGAAGAGTAGAGGCAGCAATCCTTACAAACTCTTCCAACATTCCCTTCCAAACAACTTTAAAATAATGCATCAAATCAAATTCTGGAGTGGCATAGCCAACAAAAGGTCAGGGTATGACATTTTTTCCAGCCCAACAGAACTTAGGAAGTCAGAAGGAGAGTTCTGTGACATTAGGGTAGGGGCTGGACCAGAGCACATGCAGCAGCAATTCCAGTAGTGGATGTGCTTTGGTGGCAGTGGCAGTGGCAGCAGCAGCAGCAACTTCAGGAGGTCTCAATTCAGAGACAGTGAGGGGATCAGGCACTTGGTCAGAAAGAAATTAAAGGAGACCCCTCTGCTGGCAGTGGATACAGAACAGGGCACTGTTTGGAAACTTTATTACCCATACATAGTTCCAAATCACAGTTCCAAGACAAGTTCTGCAGGGGAGTGGGGCCTTTTCTGGGTAAAGAAAAAAATAATCTGATCATAGAAAGTTACTATGGTGATGGGTAGGATCCAGGCACAAACTTGGAAGAGGACAACAATGTCTAAATGGCTTCATGTGAATTCACAAAGAAAAATGTGAATTAGTCTCAAGTCCAAAAAAGAATTCCTAGAAGAGCTCAAAAAGGAATTTTAAAAAGCAAATAAGAGAAGTGGAAGAAAAGTTGGGAAAAGAAATGAAAATAATGCAAGAGAATCATGAAAAAAAAGAGTCAACAGCTTGGTAAAGGAAGCATTAAAAAAAAACAGAAGAAGATACAAAAATTCACAGAAGAAAACAAATCCTTAAAAAGTAAAACTGACCAAATAGAAAGAGGGGTATAAAAACTCACTGAAGAAAGTAATTCCTTAAAAATTAGAATTGGGGAAGTAGAGCTAATGATTCTATGAGAAATCAAGAAATGATAAAAACAAAATCAAAAGAATGATAGAAGAAAATGTGACATGTCTTATTGGAAAAACAACTGACCTGAAAAACAGATCCAAGACAATCCCAAAGGACAAAGAATTGATGGATCTGAATATAGACCAAACCATACTATTTTTCTATTTCTCTCTCTCTCTCTTTCTCACACACACACACACACACACATACACATTTTCTTTCTGTTTGGGTTTTCTTCTACAGAATAACTAATATAGAAATGTTTTACGTGATTGAACATGTATAACCTATATCAGATTGCTTACCATCTTGAGGAAGTGGAAAGGAAGGGATAGAATTTGGAGCGCAAAACTTAAAGAAAAAAAGAACAAATACTTAAAATTGTTTTTATATGTAATTAGGGGAAAATGAATTTTTTTAACTTTTAAACAATATTTTATTTTATTTTTTCCAATTAACTTATTTTTCATTTTCAACAATCACTTCTACAAGTTTTTAAGTTTTAAATTTTCTTCCTCTTCCTTCCTGCCTCCCACCCCAAGACGACGTGCAATCTGATATAGGCTCTACATACACATTCCTACTAAACATAGAAAATGAAATATTTTTTTAAAAAAGGAAGGAAATGGCAAACCATTCTAGGATCTTTGCCATGAAAACCCCAAACGGAGTCACAAAGAGTTGACATGACTAAACAGTAAAAAGTATGTAAGGTATTGCCTTTCTAAGATAAATATATTAATACTTAAAATAAGTAAGAAAATAGCCTTGGTTAAATAAAATTTGCTAAAATATGAAAAAAATTAAAAATAAATGTTAAAAAATGACTTCCTTGGGTTTCACAGAATTAGAGACAGTGGTCTCACTATTGGGTACCCCTAGATAGCACCTTATAATAGGAGGAACACTGGACTTGGAGGTAGGAGACCTTAGTATGAGTGCCAATTCTGCTGTTTTTCTACCTTTGTGACTTTTGGCAACTTGCTTGGCCTCTTAGATTTAAATTTCCCTATAAAAAGGAGTCCCTTCTAGCTCTAAATTACATAATTCTATAACTTTGTTGTGCCACGTAATTTTTCAGCCTTCTTATATAAGTAGTAATTTGAAAAGAAAAAGCCAAACAGCTTTCAATCTCTGTACTGACTATTATTCCAATTTTAGCTTAAAACAAGCAGCTTGTGTTCATGTTTATTTTTTATAAGAAAACCAGTAACAACACAAGTTTGTGCAACTCTCAGGCATTTTAAATGTGATTAATTACATACTTTGGGCCATGAACATAAACTTAGCAGCTTTTCAGATGAAATAAACATACTGTATTTTCTTCTCAAGTTCTGGAAAGATAACTAAAACATGAGAGAAATATTTTAACAGACCGTTTTGGAAAAATGTTTAATGTCAATGTGAACAGATCAAATTATTTTTTAAAAGAAAAAAAAGGAAACAAACTCAAAAGGAGTCTAAAACTCTGCCTGGACTAAGTAGGGTAACATCATTAGCAACCTATGAAAGCAAGAACAAAGGATTGTTGTGAAAATCAGTAAATAGCTGAACTCCTAATGAAATCTTAAGGAATTGAAAGGGGATTTGTAAGGGAGGGAAAATATACTGTGGAGGTGCTACTTTTTCAAAATGGGGGTTGGGGAACATTACCTAATCCTCCCACCATGAAAAACACTTTAGAGTTGCCATTCTTGATTCCTAGTGACCATGTGGAAGATTCAGGGAGTCTGCTTCCAGCCTTGTGTGGCTTATCACTGAGGGGCTCACACTGTGAAATGACAAGAAGTCCCTTTACTGGCTTTGGAGCTAGGAAACCTGATAATTTGGTGAATGTATAAAAGGAAACAGCCCAGCCCCTTACTTCTTTCTCTCTTTCTAGCTGTAAATCCCTGCAGAATTTTTTCCAAACTTTATTCTGAGCATTGAGTGGGACAAAGGAAGCTGGCCCTATTCCCCACTCTAGCTTCCACGAGGTGAAAGAACATGTCCCTGCTAAATAAGACTGAGCTACCTTTTTGTATTTATTCTTTTCTGTTCTTTAGGTAAATGTGTATTATTCTGACATGGACATGTCCCACACTGGAGGTGACCTTGTGAGTTTCAGAGATCCAGAAGTCCTAGATCCAATAAGAGAACTAGAGAAAGCTACTGCATATAAGAGTATGACAAATTGTAAGACAATTGACCCAAGCCTGGCCATTTTACCTGCATACATGTTTTAACAGTGTCAAATTGAGGTGAAATGTAAAATACCTTATTGGTAGTCCTGAAAACTACTTTTTGTGCTGATAAAGTGTAAGTATCAACTCCAGGAGATTAGAACAGTTGTTATAAGTTAAGTTAATGGATCCTATTTTAAGTTTGTTTTTTGTCAAATGAACACTTTTAAGTGTCCTGTGTTTAGCATTCCTTTTGAGGGTCGGAATAAATTACTTGTCCAGTCCTGCTTCATAATGTACATTGAGTACTTTTTTTTTTACTTCCCCTCCTCCTTTAGGGGAGGTCCTAGACATGAACCATAATTAAAATCATCCCCTATATACTGAGACTGGGGACTAAAAAGCCAATGAACATCATTAGAGGTAAACACCCCCTAACTTAAACCAGTCCACACCTAACACCTGGGTAAAGAGCCAATCAGTCAATAAACATTTATTAAGTGCCTACTATGTGCCTGACACTGTTGCTAAGTGCTGGGAACACAAAGAAAGGCAAAAGACAGTCCCTGCTCTCAAGAAGCTCACAGTCTAATGGAGGAGAAAACATGCAATCAACTATTTACAAACAAAAATATACAAGATAAATTGGAGATAATCAGCAGAGGGAAAGTTTTGGCATTAAGGGAGAATGGGAAAAGCTTCTTATAGAAAGTGACATCTTTACCTAGAACTTGAAGGAAATAATAATAGCTAACACTTAGTACTTTAGGTTTGCAAATATTTATCAACATTTACAAATATTTTCTCATTTTACCCTCACAACTCTAGAGGTAAATGCCATTATTACCCCCATTTTATAGATGGGGAAACAGAGGGAGACACCAGTTAAATGATTTGCACAGGGTCATACTACTATTAAGTGTCTGAGGCCAAATTTGAGCTCAGATCTTCCTAACTCCAATGCTAATGCTCTATCCACCTCATTATCTATTGACCAGAATAGGAAGTACTCCTCACTTCCTGTGGACCCAAGACAAGACGGGCCTCCAAGTTAGGCAAGCAAATTTTTTTTTAATCAAACTGGAATTCTGTATCCCCTTCTATATCTATGGTGACCATTAATCCTAGATTTTGGAGGACAGTCTTTATTCCAAGAAAAGAAAGTATACTTGTGACAAGACTTTGTCACATATACTTGTGACCATGCATCTTGAGTTGAGGTTTTTAAAATATTATCATATCCTTATTACATGTTTGATGTTTGTAAAATTGCCAGTTTCATGTAGTAGTGGTAGCAGCAACAGCAGAAGAAATAGTAATAGCAAGAATTTGTATAGTACTTTATGGTTTACAAACCATTTTACAAATATCCTCTCACTTTACCCTCATAACCAACCTCAAAAATAAATGCTATTATTATCTCCATTATAAAGATGAGGAAACTGAAGCAGACAGAGATTAATTTCCAACAGTACCCAGGATGATACAACCTAAACCAAGTCAGCAGCACAAAATAAATAAGATGACATATATTATACAGTAGTGTTAGACGGATTCCACTAAAGGAATAGAAGCATTAATTAGATGTAGAAAGTTGGACTATATGGTCTTTAATATGCCTGCCAGTATTAACATTCTGCCATTCCATGGTTCTAAGGAGCAAGCAATTAATGCACAACAGTGAGGTTTGAGAAAATATACACACTCACAAATCTTTGGTTCTCTTTCCTAAAATCCTTTTCAGTGTTTACCTTCTCATTTTTAATGTGCAGATTATCTGTTAAAAAGACTACTGGATGAGGGGTACAGTGAAAAGGGGGGTTTGTGAAATATTTCGCAAAATATAAATGAGAACCCCCCTCCCCAGTTTCCTCTTAAAAGTCAATCCCACAAAACCCAAGGTTCTCAGACTCCAGATATAAGGCAGAAGATACGGGTAATTTCCAGTATACATTAAGTGTACATTGATTATTTGGATATAATACTAACATTCAAATCTACAAAAAAAATCATTTCATGGGTAGGTTAGTTTACTTTTTAATATGAAAACTGAAAAATCAACATTGACACATTAATGCAGAGGGATGAGTTTGAATTATGTCTTACATAATCCAAATTCTCAAATATCAGATCTAGAAATTAAAAAATGAAGAGGCAGAGGCTTTGCTGAAGCCTATGGACCAGATTTTGGCCACCAGTGTCCCTAAGTACTTTATTGCCCAGACAGATGCTATTGATAAGAGGAGTCCTTCGTGTTTCCCCTTCACTAGTTCCTCCTTCCCAAGTAACATCAAACATCAAACATTCCTTCTGCAACATCTACCCCCTTTTCTCATTTGTACATTCCTCCTGAGGATTCCATTTCGTGGAGGAGCTCAAACCAACTTTCTTTCCCCTCCGGGCCCTGTTCTTCTTCTGCACTTTAAAACCATGCCCCCAAGTCAGATAACTTCAACTTCTGTATTCTCCCCTTTTCAGCTCCCTTTTGCCTTTTGTCTTCCCCAGTTGGAACATAATCTCTTTGAGGGCAGACATTGTCCTTCTTTTTGCTTGTATTTGTATCTGCAGAGCTTAGCTCAATGCCTGGCAGACTCTAAGTGCTTAATAAATGCTTGTTTCCTTTCTTACCCTGAGTGAGAAAAGGAGCCAGAAACAGCACATATACGCAATGCAGGCTGCTACCAGGAAGAGAAAAGAGGAAGAAAAAGCAACAAGAGAGGCAGCAGGGGAAGATTCCCAGACCAAATCTCTCCAAGCGCCATAAATCTGTGTCTATATGAAAAAAGAGTTCCCATACATGGTCTTCAGTCAGCTGGAATAGGGGAGGAAATGAGCATTTTTTTTAAAAGTATCTGCTCTGTGCCAAGCACTTTACAAATATTATCTCATTTGATCCTCACAACAACCCCTTGACTTAGGTGCTATTATCATCCTCATTTTACAGTTCAGAGAACTGAGGAACACAAAGATTAAGTGACTTGCCCAGGTAAGTATATGAGGCCCAATTTGAACTCAGGTCTTCCTGACTCCAGGTCCAGGCCACTATTCACTGCACCTCCTAACTGCCTCCACTGCCAAAAAAGAAGAGAAGTTGTATCCATCTGTCTCCCTGTTTTATACTTTCGGCATTTCCAGTCTGCCCAAGAAGACTCAAGTAAAAATGTCTGATGGAGTATTTGTTCTGTGATATCTTACTCTACCTCTCCTTGCCAGCTTCTTTCCCAGTACTTCCAGAGGGTTATACACTCAGTCTGAAAGTCAATTACTGTACAGATTGATATTTTCATCCCTTTATGAAAGTTAGTGATGGGAAGGACAATGAAGATAACCTCCACATTGGAAGTTTGTCAAGTTACTGCATTCTTAGAGTATAAAGTAACTCTTTTGAAATAGCCTGTAGCAACCTTAAAAGGAAAGCCATATATCTGATCCCCAGTCACACTGCCTAGAAGAGTCCCTTTCTCGGAGATTTTTTTTTTATTCTGGCCCTGGACACTACCTTATTAGCCTTATTATTCCTTATTAGCCAGCTGGAAAGCAAGGAAGTGTCAATTCATTACAATATTGCTGCTTTAAATGTATAAACAGGCAGGCTTCCAACATTTCTGTATCTATGATTTTCCTAAGCCCCCAAGTTTTTTAATATTCCAATTTGTCATTCTAAACCCTCAAGTGGTTAAATTAAAGAACTACTTTTAATATCTTGGATTCTGGTACAGATTAGGCCTTTGGGTTTATTTAATTTGGGGATTTGTGTGGCAAAAAGTCTCCCTTTATTTCCCTAAATACTTTAAAAAAAGCTTAACATATCTTAAATTTGGAGCTGAGAGGGATCTTTGAAATCATCTAGTCCAACCACTTCATTTTACATAAGATGAGGAAATAGAGGTCTCAAGAGAAGAAGTAACTGGTTTAAGGTCACAAAAGTAAGAAATAGAAGAGTCAGGATATAAATCCAGATCTCTGATTCCAAATTCAACAGTACTCATTCACATCACTATAATTTTTTGATTTAACATAAGAGTTATTCTAACATGTTCTAAAAGAAATAAGTTAATAATTGAGCATCTTTTCAATTTACCTATGTCCTTTAAAAAGGAATGACCAATAAAAATTGGGAAGTGAGAGACGTCAATCACTTTGTGAAATATATTAATTTTCTAATGTTTCTTTCCAAACAGTTAATTGCTAGTTTTGCTTCTCTTACACCTGGCACAGCATTTTTAGAAATACAGTTTGTTCAATAGGGATGACACATTTTACTACTTCTTAAAGCAAATCATTGATCCTAGATATCACAAATCATCCAGGCATCTTCCCCTTGTCTTCAAATAAAGAAATAATAGAATAGGAAAGAAATGAGATGTGCCAATTGAAATTAAGCCGTCAATAGTAAAACCCATTGAGACATCCCCACTCATGACATTTTTCCTCCTAAAAAAGTTGGCTACTTTTTATTGCTTTGCATTTTGCTCTAGAGAGGGAACTATTTTCATTTAATATATTTTACCTCAATATAAATTTTCCTATCAGGATTGACTGAGTTCCTGGGAAAAATGATATACGAAGAAAGAATTAAGCTGAATGTTATAATATATTCTTTAATTTCAATTAATATGCAGTGAATTTTTTAACATGATCTGTCAGAGTAGTGGCTTTCAAAGCAGGTGAATCTTTTACATCAATGTTCAATAATTATTTGTTGAGTTAAAGTCATACCTATTTGTTTTAAGTCCTCAAACTTCAACCTTAAAGACTTTTAGCCAACCAGTTGACATCATTCTGGATAAAATTTTTAGAGTAAAGATGAACTCACATCAAAGGGTCATTCTTGGGCAAGGTCAAACTCTTTTTGCTCTTTCCCCAAGATTGCATCAAGTCCCCTCACCTGAGGCCGAGAAGATCACATCTGTATTGCACATAAGGGCAAGGAATAAGAGACAGAACCTGACATGCAACAACCCCAGGCTTCATGCTTTAACAGCAAGACACAAGTGCAATTGTCAACATTGCTTTCAAGTATAGAGATTACAGTCACCACCAAACTGAAATACTGTCCAGCAGAATATTTTATCTTTAGGATAAAGGCTTAATGATTATTTCAGACCTTGAAGTACTGTACCTTTCACTGAAATATTATTTTTTCCTGTTGTAATGTCCCCTTAGAGTCCCACAGTCAGGGCCAGGAAAAAGCATTTGTATATCCCAGGTAGGGTTCAAAAGTTATCTCCTAGGTGGAGCATACCATTCACTAGGACCTTTGAGCCTTCACTATAATACATGTTGTTCTACCTATCACAAAATGCCTATGTTCCGTGGAGAGTTGAACTTTCTGCCACTAATTACTCAACAAGCATGTGCTAAGAACTGCCCTACACAATGGATATACAAACACAAAGTAAAACTGTACCTGCATCAATGATCTTACAATATTGTTGAGAGAGTTGATATGTACATATACAGAGAATAGAAGGTAAGAATTGGACCTGTGATTTCATTGGTATATGGAACCTCCAAATATGGAAACTCACTTTACCAATACAGTTTGTCACTTTCTCTGCAAAATAGTCTTAGAAAATTGCCTAAGGCATTGGGGTTAAATGACTTGCCCAGGTCACATTGTATGTATCAGAAGTGAGTTCTAAGGGAAGAAAAAAAGAAAAAAAAGTTATATGATAACATTATTACATATTTAAAAGGAATAGCAAGTTGTACATAATGGATTTGCAGTTTCATGTACAATCATCTTTTTTTCTGTACTACTATGTTATGGAAATGCTTGTTTTATTTCTTAAGTTCAGAATAAAAAAAAATAATTTTTGAAAGTGAGCCTTAAACCCTGGACTTTCCAGAATTGAAACCAGCTCTCTATCCCTTATGACATGCTGACTCTCATATACACATAAATATGTACATAGGTATAGGTGCATAAATAGATATATTCAAAATAGATCCAGGATTATTTTAAAAGACAGGAACTAGCATTTGGGAAAATCATGAAAGACATCAATTCTGCAAGGTGGAAGTGAGGAAGTCCTGCATTCTAGGCCTAGAAGACAGCCAATAGAAAGGCAGAAGTGGAAGATGGAGTGTCATATATAAGGAACAATAAGCACCTATTGGTTGTGACATATGTAGTATAAGAAGAAGGGAATGAGTGATATGGCTAAAAAAAGTAGTTTGGAGTCATGTTATGTAGGGTTTAAAATGCCAAATGGAGAAGATTGTATTTTATCCTAGTGGTAATAGAGAGCCAGTGCATTTGGAGGTCTTTTGTTTGTTTTGTTGTCTGAGTAGGAGACTGCACTTTATTAGTCACTTTGCCAGCTATGTGAAGGATGGATTAAAGTGGGAACATATGGAGGCAGGGAGAACAATGAAGAGACCAGTAGGAGCACACTGATACAAAGGAATACTTAAAAGCATCATCTATGCCATCATGCGTTGTACCAAAAGCAAGGTGGTTATCTTTTGCACTTCTGGTTCTGACTTGGCCTATATATGCCTTATCCCATCCCCAGGCAAGAAGGAAAAATAAGGTAGGGGCAGCTAGGTGGCACAGTGGATAAAGCACAGGCCTTGAAGTCAGGAAGACCTGAGTTCAAATCCGGCTTCAGACACATAACACTCACTAGCTGTGTGACTCTGAGCAAGTCACTTAACCCCAATTGCCTCACCAAAAAAAAAAAAAAAAAAAAGAAGGTAAGAGGAAAGCTTGCATGGAAGTAAATAGCTAAACCTAATTTGTATTACATATCATTATACCTAAACTTTGGACAACTAGGTGGCACAGTGGATAGAGTGCCAGGCCTTAAGTTAGGAAAACTCATCTTTGTGAGTTCAAATCTGACCTTAAACACTTACTAATTCTGTAATCCTGGGGAATTTGCTTAACCCTATTTGCCTCAGCTTCCTCATCTGTAAAATGAGTTGGAGAAGGAAATAGCAAACCACTTGAGCATCTTTGCCAAGAAAACCCAAAATGGGGTCATAAAAAGTCAGACATGACTGAAAAATGACTCAACAAATACCTAAACCTTGATGCGTAACTAGGACTTGTTTCACATAGAGCAAAACATTTGGTAAGATTGAGGGAACAGCAATACAGAGACCAGTCTTGGAGGATGTGTGTAGATGACTATCCCATGTGCTGGGAGAGACAGCATGGTCACGAAAAAAAGAGGATTCATTTTGCAGTTTATTGGTTGTAGCTACACATTTGAGGAAAAGTCAGCATGCAGATCAACAGGTTTTCATGCTAAAAGTAGAAAATGGGAAACAAAGCCTTTGCCACTAAGGCATTACCATTTGAGTACATTTGTTTAAATGTTTTGCTAAATAATCTGTGGTATACCCAACAAGATTCAATCATGGACCTGGTTTATAGTCTATCTGCATTATCTGCTCAGGATAAATGTAATATTTGTAAAGTGTTTTGGAAACTTTAAAGTGTTATATAAACGTTAGTTATTATTATTGATACATGTAGGTGACACTTTGTCAGAGGAGAGACCTTAATATCCTAGAAATCAAATGTATGGTATGTTTGTTGTGCAGTAAATACAATGAGAACTTGTGTTGTTTTTTTAACTTTCATTCAATTATGTTAAGTGTAAAGGTGTACAGTCTTCTGTAAAACACTATTTTTGAAAGCACTGTCTATATTCTTTTTATACCTTCCTAAAATAGATATATGTATAAATTTTGTAAAGATCATAAAAAATTCTGTAGAGGTGGAGATATAGGCATATAGATTAGTAGTTACTGATTTTCTTTCAACTGTATTTTTTGGTAGTAATAACAGTTGAGATTTATCCAAGTATTTGGTAAACTCTCTTCTTTCAAATGACTTGAGAAGCAATGCCCTCAAAATTCTTTCAGATTTATCAGCTAATCTTTCTTGGCAAATAGTGATAGTCTATGTTAATATCTAGTCTTTTATCCATTTCCCTTTTTTAAAAATCAGTATATATTTAAATAATCCAGGTCAGAATGGCCTCGGTTGTAAGTTTTCCATTTCCAACCTTTATTTTTATTTTAAATTTGGCATTGATCTGGAACTTTGTTCTAACAAGTTGATGGTCTAACCATCATAATAGATTCTGAAATGACTCCCACATCTGCATCCTGTGGGCATAGAGAATATAATCATTTTTTTTCAAATTTTTATTTGGTTCTCATCATTTCTAGAACCTCCTAACTCTATTACTGAAGAAAGTTTTAATGCCATATAGGTAAAAGTCTACAGAAGAGCCTACAAGCCTCTTTGTTTTCTAACTTTGAATCATGTTTTCCAACATGATTTTGCTGTGCTCTTCCATGCCCACCTTTTCTTTGGGTTCACAAAGAATTAAAGTATATTTTGATTTAATTAGAAAGATTTTATTGAGTTCTTCATAGAATAGATCTGCTTACTCATTCTGAGCACTAGTTGCTGCAAATAGGCTGTAATTACAATCATGCTATTCTTTTTGAAAATGTATATAACAAGTAGTTCAGTAAAAGATGGCCAGATATGCCATTCCTTTATTTACTCTCCATGAAGAACATATGATCCATAATTCCATTTAACCAAAACTTCTTTTTGTCTTACAATTTCATTTGTAGCAAAAATATCAAAATTGATATGATTCAGTTTTTTCATTATTATGTTCCTTTACTCACTAGCTGAGGATCACACATTTCAAAAGCAAGAGTTAAGTTAATGTTTATAAGATGGTCTAAAACCTGTGTACTTTTTAATACCTACTGCTTCCTTTTATGCTAGTCATCAAACTATCAGTGCAGAAGGGAAGGGGCCACATAGAACTGAGAACCA
Organism: Vombatus ursinus; assembly: GCF_900497805.2. Taxonomy (NCBI): domain Eukaryota; kingdom Metazoa; phylum Chordata; class Mammalia; order Diprotodontia; family Vombatidae; genus Vombatus; species Vombatus ursinus. The sequence continues at coordinate 452,541 of NW_020941197.1, read as the reverse complement.
TTTTGCATTTTTCTTCCATGAATGATTCCATGAATGATTTTAATTTGCAATTTTCTAATTACTCATGATTCAGAGCATTTCTTATAATTGCTAATAAATTGTATTTGTTTACTTGAAAATTGTTTATATTCTTTAACCATATTGCCTATTAGGGAATAATTCTTGTTCTTATAAATTTGAATCAGTTCCTTATATCCTCCTTGGATAGTATACCTTGATCAGAAAAGCTTGCTGTGAAGATTTCTTCCCAATTACCTGATTATCCTTACAATTTTAACTGCATTGGATTTGTTTGTGCAAAGCCCTTTTAGTTTTGCATAATCAAAATTGTCTCATGATTCTTTCTAGCTCTTGTTTGATCATGAACACTACTCATATCCATAGATCTGAAAGACAATTTCTTCCTTGCTCCTCTAACTTGTTTATGTTGTCATTCTTCTTGTCTAAGTCACGTAGCTATTTAGTGTCTATCTTGGTGTACTGTGGGAGATTTGGGTCTAAACCTAGCTTCTAGCAGACTATTTTCTAGTTCTCACAAGAGTTTTTCTTGACTAGTGAGTCCTTATCCTAGTAGCTAGGATAATACATTAGAAGAGGTTATTTGCCCAAAATGGCCCAAATGAAAAACTATTGTCATGTAAAAAAAAAAGGTTAGCTCCAATTTCCTGGAAAATTTATTGAGATGGAACATCTTATTCTCTAACATTGCTACATAAAGGAGGTATCAATATAATAATTATGATAATTACAAAGATAATAATAACAATAACATTTCTGATTTCTTCAGTCTTCACATCTACCATTTCATTTTATCTTAGTGAAATTGGTAGGTAAGAATCAGACATACCTGATTGTCAAGTAAATGACTTTCAGCATAACTCCCTCACCCCACAAACTCAAAATAATAAGAAATGTAACAAATACATAGGGATTAAAATAGTAGCAAGAAAAGAAGAGGGCAAACACCTCCACATAATGCAAAGCCTTCTGAAATAAGAGTGGAAGACGGAATTTTGTGAAGGTTCTCCTGACCCTAACCACTCCCAGGACTTCACACATCCCACACCAAATGAAAACTGCCCCATAGGCTTGTGTTTTAAACTCCAGCCTTGTGGCTCATGACTTCTTCCATTTCTCCTCATTGCAATGACCACATCTGATTCCCACATACCACTCAACATGAGGATAGCATTCAACTTGCTTGCCTTGCAACAGAAAGAGAGTGCTTTTATGGAAGGAAAGTAGAGTCCCTGCAGGGCTAAGCCACTTATAATGAAAGAAAATTCCACAAGGTGGGAGGAAGACTTTCAGTTTTCTGTTTCTTCCCCATTGACTATCACAGTGTGTTGAGCATATTAACTATGTAACAAGTGCTTGTTGAATTGAATAAGGCCACTATGACAGTGGAAATTATATCCAAAATTGTAGCACTAAAGAAAAAAACTAGCTAACGCGGAGCCCCAAAATAAAGAACTGGAACCAATTTCACTAAAACAGAAAGAAAAGAGATCAATCTTTGAAGAAGGTGAATTCTATAGGAGTCAAACTGACCAAGCTAGAAGACAGGATGTGCAAACCTATGACTTATGTAACTGAGAAAAGTGTTGTAAATTAACAAACCTGACTGCCATAATGTGAGAAGTCATACAAGAAAATTACCCAGAAGTATTAAAACTGGAAGATAAAGTACTGATCAGCACAACAGTCCAGCATCCCAGGAAGACAAGGGTGAAGACATAGCTCCAGATGTAGCATACACTGATATTCCTATGGACCTGTTGTTTAAGTAAGGACGGCAGTAGAACTGAAACCTCTGACATGGAATGCAAAACAGCTTCCATCGTACCATGTTGTTATCTTCATTAACTGATATTTCTAGAAGTGAAGTTCATCAGAAGGTCCCTTAAAAAATAGATAAAACAAAAACATGCAGAAGGAACAGGTAACATATGCAAACCATACTGGATAAATGAAACAGAGGAATGAGCATAGTTTTTGTCTCTCAGTTCTATTTTTATGAGGGACATAAAATGAATAAAATGAATTATGAAAGAATGTATAAGCCCATGTATGGGGTACTACATTTCAGAATGGTCTACATTGGAAAAGAAATAAGGAAAAATGTGGAGGGGTTGAAGGAAAGTGAATTAACACTTCTCAGAAAAAGGTGGCACAAATTAATATTATTTAAGTTAAAAAGCTGGGGTTTTAGTGGGGGAGAGAAAGGGAGGATTTTGATTCACCATTTTATATAGACTAGCAGAGAGAAAATTAAAAGAGAAAATAATAAATAAAAAGACACTAATAATTTAAATGGGAGGCAGAAAGAGCCTGTGGGAGAAGAATGAGATCCAATTACTATAAGCAAAACTGATCATAAGGAGTAAATGCTAATTTTAAAGGGAGTATAATCTTTTTTAAAAATGCAATGGAATAAAATATATATCTAGTCATTACAAGCCAAAATTCAAACAAATTGTTGTTCAGTCATTTTCAAACATGTCCAACTCTTTGTGACCCCATTTGGGGTTTTCTCAGCAAAAACACTGGAGTGCTTTGCCTTACCTTCTCCAACTCATTTTACAGATGAGGAACTGAGGCAAACAGGATTAAATAACTCACACAGGGTCACACATTTAGTAAAAGTCTGAGGCTGGATTTGAACTCAGGAAGAAGAGTCTTCCTGACTTCAGGCCCAGCACTCTATCCGCTGTGCCACCTAACTGCCCTTCAAATGGATTAAACTCCCCCCCAAAAATGAAAGAGAATTACAAAATAGATGCAGCAAAAACAAAAAGGGTATCTATTATTTGGGGAATGGCTGAACATATTGTGTAATGAGATGTTGTCATTCAAGGAACAACAAATATGAGTAATTTAGGAAAATATGGAAAGACTTCTACAGATTGATATGAAGGAAAATAAGCAGAACCAGAAGAACAATAAATAAAATTACTACTGTAATACAAATCAACATTACTGAAAGGGAGTCAAATTCTGTTGAATGACCAATTTAGGTCCACAAAACATTATTAGGAAACATACTTCACTCTACTCTGTACAAAGTTTGGGACTCTAGATATGGAATGTCACATACTCTGTCAGACACAGTTGCTGTATCAATTGGTTTTGCCTATATGTTTTTTCTTTGAAAAGGGAGGGTTCAGGGAAAGGATACAGTCTGAGAAATAACTCTGATATGAAAACAAAAGGCTTCAATAAAAAATTTTTTGACAGAGATTAGTTGGATAAGTATTATTAGTCCCATTTAACAGAGTAGTCAGAAGAGTCAGCGGTTTGTCTAAGGTCACAAAAGTCAATAGCAGAACTCCCACTAAAATCTGGTTTTAGTTTTCTGGTACAGCAGAAAAAATAATGGGTTTTGAGTCAGTGGATCTAGGTTTAGATCTTGGCTCTGTGTTTATGTGACTTCAAGCATGTCCCTTTTCCTCTCTGTGCCATTCTTTCCTCACGTGGAAAATGAGAGGATTAACCTTGGTGATCTTGAAGGGTCTTCCTGTTATGAAACCTATCAGAAGACTAAACCCTTCAATGCGATAATCCTAATTCTCTTCCAATATAGAATACATAAGATTTAATCATGCAGGGCAAATTTGCTACCTCTTTCTCACATTCTGCATTTCAGAGCTGATTACAAATGCTTTAGAATTATCTTTCAGTAAGGCAACTATCCTTTATTATGAACATACTATGTTCCAGGCACTGTTAAATGTTGAGAATACAAAGAAAGGGGGAAAAAACAGTTCTTTTTCTCAAGGAGTTCACAGTCTAATAGAGGAGAAAATGTATAAACAACTATGTTTAAATAAGATATATACAGGATAAATTGGAGGGTAGCTATTATTATATATTATCTGCTGGTTTAGACTTGCCACTGCCACTCTACAATGTGATACTTTATTAGCATTTGAGCTAATAGGCCAGAATCTTTGATTCAGATTTAGAATCACATATATTTGGAGCTGGAAGACACTAGAAAGGTCATCTAACCCAACTCTCTCAATTTACATATCAGGAAATTGAGGACCCAAAAGGTTAAGTGACTTGACCGAGACCCAAAAGATAATGTGGCAGAGCCTACATGTGAACTTCCATCCTCTGATTCCAATTCCATAATTCTTTTTAAAATACCATACTGCCTCCCTCTTAGACTTTTTTTCAGCAAAAGTTTCTGACTCTTTTTAATTGTAGGCTTCAAAGGGTTAATCCAGTTTTCAAAATTGTCTATTTTATAACCAAGGGAGGACTTGTGGTATTGAGAAAACCCAGTTCAGCAGGTTTCTGTCTCTTGGGACTACTCAAGGAAGAAGTTCAGAAAGAGGAATACCCTGACCCAGAAACTGTATGCCACTACTTTTTACATCCTTTATGTGTAAACCCTCGATTGATAAAAGAACAAAAACCTGCAAGCCTAGCAAGATGAGTAATGAGCATTTAGGCTTCAGGGGCTGATTGAGGATACATTTACACCCAGGGCATGAAATAGGTAAGATGAACAAAACATGTCTGAAGTCCCTTTCAGTAGATAGGGAGAGAGGGAGGCAGTAGAGAGTGGGAGCCGTCCTCAGAATTAAAGGGGCAAGCATGCAATGACAATTTCTGATCACAGTTTCACATTTCCTGTGATGGCATGATATGAAATCAATGCCCATGAATTTCAGGTATAAGAAAGAAGACTTTATCAGTCCCTGTATTTCATAAAAATCTTATTGAAAAAATATCCAACCTGATAACTCCCCTGTTAATTATTTTCCCCAACCTATTCTCACTTTCCGCCTCCCACTCCCCTACTGTTTCTTAGGGGAAAGCATGTTTTAGCTAAAAATGCACACTGTTGGCACAGTATTGAGTCTAAATTATCAAAAAATATTAAATTGCATTAAAATGGTATTTCAGAAATATTTTTATTAAAATGGTCAGATTTTAAAATATTTAAAAAAGAAAAAAACTTTGCACTACTAAAAATACATCATTTTTTAAAATATATTTTATATCTAAGCCATACAAAGGAATTATTTATTATGAATTATAATTTTTATACTGTCAAATCACAGATTTTTGGAAATGCATTTCAAATATGTATTTTGGATATTTATCTACAATCTCAAATCTGCTTTCTTTAAATAATTTACCAAAATTATGAGTCCTTCATAACACCATATAAAATGGATTCTTTTAATAATATTATATATAATTAAGCATCCCTGTGCAGCTGGAAAATTCCATTGCCACCTATGCAACTGTAAAAAGTCACTTTATATAGACTAAAAAATTACTGTAGACTAAAAAAATTATCTTATTACCCATTACTTTGTTTAAAAAGAAACTAGACTGGACTGAAAAATATATTCACCATTTAATACTTGTATAGAGCTGTGATATCATACACATGGGTATTCCTTCCATGAGGTTAGATTGAAACTAGCCACAACTTTTTGTCTTATGTAATTCCTGCCTGGGTCCTTTCAAAAATTGTCCAGAAGACCCATATAATAGGCTGGAGGCCTTCTGCTTTTTGGAACATTGTATGGGTGCCAGTGATGCATTCAGGTTTCCCATCTGCTATATGTTACTCTAATTACCGGTCCAGCCTTCCCCTTTTTCCAGTCATAAACAAGTTCTTTCACAGATGAATCAAATCAAAACCACTTCCTAAAATGGGAGATTAAATTTTCATCTCCATGAAAATCTGTCCAAAACTTGCTTTTGTGAATCAGCCATGGAAATTGGTGGCAGTTTTTAGTGACATGAAGCCAACTGATATCTTACTCTTTTTGAGAATACTCATCAAATGACTAGTATGTAGTTTCGCCTTCCCCTTCTTGCAAGATAGCATAAAGTGTCCACCATCCTTATACATACACAGCAGAAAACATGAAGACAGAGCCTTGATACATCACTTTCAAAAGGTTGCCAACCCTTGGTTGATAATCAAACAGCCTGACATAGGTAGTGTGTAGCAGCAAGAAGACTATTAGTCTGAGTTGGAAGACCTGAGTTTTAGTGCCAGTTCTGCCCTTAACTAATGTTGGGACTTTGGGCAAGTCAATTGACCCTCTGAATCTTATTTTCTTCATTTGTAAAACGAGGGGATTGAAAAAAATGATTTCTAAGGTTCTTTCCTTCTTCAAAATTCTATGGTTCTATGATTCCAGATTAGAGAACCAGGATGAATAATATGTTATGATCTTAGATCTTAGCTAAGAAATGAATTCAGGTTAAGACACTTATCTGGAAAACTGGAAACTTTTCATTATTATCTGTTATATATTAATGCAATTATGTTGTTATATCTGTAGGGTATTTCTCTAGTGTGTTGATTGTGTTATATTTTGATTAAATATTAACCAACAAATATTTCAAGAAATGTGAGATGTTTTCTTAGATAACTATCTTCAGTAAAAGCAGCACTTGCTTCAAAAAAAAACTGTTTAATATACGGAACTAAGGAAAGCCTTTGAAAATTAAGCTCCCTAACTTGTTAATGGTTGCATTACTTTTCCCACTTCAGAGCATTACTTAAGCCCCTCTTCCCTGGATGAATATGACCCAAGAGAATAAAATCTGTCCTTAATTCTTTGTTCAGAGGGAATATAAGGGAGAGAAGGGAAATATTAATGGTTTTTAGTACAAACCAAAGCTAGATACAAGCTAGGAAAGTAAATACCCTCTTCCTTGTGCCTCCAGAACACATTTGTGCATGGCAGCTAAAGACCTTACACTGATGGATGATTTTTAAGTACACAAATATTCTTTCCTTTTAACTTTGTGGGAAAATATGTCAAATAATATAAGAGCTTTAGAGAATGAAACAAAAAAAAACTCATGCTAATCTATTTATAAATTTCTTAAGACAACTGATTCATCATAAATTCATCTTACTCCCTATGTTAATTTCTTAAATTAGCAATTCTATATTTGTTCAGTTCTTTAATTTTGCTATCATCAGGTCTTCTTCACAACATATGTGTAACACGTAGGTATTATTATGATATCTATTCCACAAACTAGTAAGCAACACAGAAGGGTAATACAAGATGGGCCATGTCTATATTAGCACCTAAAGCGATATCAAACATGCAGAAAAAATTATGGGTATTTGAATAAGCTCATAGTTTGTTCATGTTTCTCTGGTTTATAACATTGCTTAGAATTACAGACCCAGGCAATGTTATTCTAACATAATGTAATTGTGACAAAACCAATCTACTTTGCTTACATAGTTTTAAATTGTTTTCCAGAAAAGTTGTACCAGTTCACAACTCCATCAAGAATGCCTTAATGCTCTTGTCTTAACATTGCTACTCCATCAATTACATTTTTAATTGTCATTACGTTGACCAATTTAAGTGTGAGCTAAAACTTTAGAGTTTTCTAACTTGCATTTCTTTTATTAGCAGTAATATAGAGCATTCATTAATATAGCTGCTGGTAGTTGACACTGCTTCTGAAAATCACCTGTTCATTTGGCCATTCTATCTTTGAGGAGCCATTCTTGTTCTTATTTAAATCAGTCTCCTACACATCTTAGTTCTCAGGCTTTTATCAGAGAAATTTCTGGCAGTGATTTTTCCCCAACTAACAGCTTCTCTTCTCATTCTAGCTCCATTGATTTTGTTGATACAAAAGCATTCAATTTCACATTATAGAAATTGTCTATTTTGTAATTTATAATAACAACTATCCCTTGAAAACAACCCTTCATAGCCACAATCGTGAAAGGGACAACATCCTTCCATTATCCTCTTTGTTGTTGTTGTTTTTCAAGAATCAATGAGAGCTTGTTATAGTGTATTGTGTAAGATGTCAGTCTAAATCTAATTTCTTCCAATATCCTTTTAAGGTTTTCTTACATTTTTTTTATATCAAATTGGGAATCCTTGTCCCAGTAGTTTGTTTTCTTAGGTATACTGAACTCTAGGAATTATGTGTGACTACTTCTGGTTATTGCATATTTAACTGGTTGCATTGATCAACTTTTCTGTTTTTTTTCCCCTTTTATTGGGTGAGGCAATTGAGGTCAAGTGACTTGCCCAGGGTCACACTGCTAGTAAGTGTCATGTGCCTGAAAACAGATTTGAACTCAGGTCCTCCTGACTCCAAGGCCAGAGCTTTATCCACTGTGCCACCTAACTGCCTCTCAATTGACTTTTTTAATGTTTAACTAGTAACAAGTAGTTTCAATGATAACAAAATAGTGCCTAATCTATTCATGCTAGACTCCCTTTATGCCTACTTTTTCATTATTTCCCTTGAAATTCTTGTCTTTATATTCATCCAGATAAATTTTACTATTATTTTGTCTAGTTACATAAAGCAGCCCTCTGTAGTTCAATTTACACACCACTATATATGCAATTAAATATAAGTAGTATTGTAGTTATTATGCTGGCACAGCCTAACCAAAAATTCAAATTAAAAGATGAGGTATTTATAATAATGATTTTAACACACTGAATCAAATTCCTTTCTACAGGTAATGAAATTAAAACATACCTTCTAGTTTCTTTCACTCATCATTCCTTTTTTTTATTTTTAATATCACAGCATTTCCTGACATATCCTCCCCCATTAACCCTTCCTTTTAACAAAGGACAGTTGAACAAACCAAGCAACAAAGCAATCATGCCCAACAATATATACCACATTCTGTACCCATAGTCTATCAAGAGGAGTAATGTGGTTTTCATCCTCTCCTCCAGGATCAAGATTATTTATTGCAATTAATATGAGATGAAGTGTCTTTTGTCATAGTCATATGTGTTGTTTTCTCTGTTGTGTTTTCTCTGTCCTTTATTACTTTTCATATGGTCATAAATTTATAGTTGAAAGGGACCTCAGAAACTATTGAATCCAACCTCTTCATTTTACAGATGAGAAAAACAGAAACAGGAAACATTAAGTAACATGCCCAGGTGACATAGCTGTCAAATGTCTGAAACAGGATTTGAACTTAGCTCTTTCCAACTCCAAGTCTAACACTTTACCCACTGCATGTTCTCTTGTTGTTGTTGTTGTTGTTCAGTTGTGTCTGATTCTTTGTGACCGTATTTGGGGTTTTCTTGGCCAAGATACTGGAGTGGTTTGCCATTTCCTTCTCCAGCTCATTTTATAGATGAGGAAACTGAGGCAAACATGATTAAGTGACTTGCCCAGCATCACATCGCTGATAAATGTCTGAGTCCAGATTTGAACTCAGGAAGATGAATCTTCCTGAATCTGGGTCTGGCACTCTAACTACTGTGCTACTTAGTTGCCCTAAGTAGAATAACAACCGTAAGATAGTAACAGTGAATAGTAATGCTTCTAATTGTAATCGTAATGATGAACACAGATTTTTAGTTTCCAGTAGCAAAAATCTTAGAAAAGTAAAAACCTATGTCATCTTCTCTCGATAGGCATACATATCCCTACCCCTACGTCAAACAAGCATGCAAGTATATATGTGTATAGTTATACAGAGAGACTCCTAGTGCAAAGTTCATAGGATATGTTTTAGGCCAGTACATAATGGATATGGGACTCATGAATGAGCATGACATAAAATTCTTATAGTCCCAAGCAAACACCTCTGCAAACACCAGTTTCCTTGAGTTATATTTGCAACAAGGAAATTGCTTTTGTGGGCAGCTAGAGGGACCACTGATCTGAGGGAAAGAAGAGTTGCTCAGGTTTTCCCATCTATAAACGAAAGCAGTATGATTGATTCCATTGGTTATCGAAACTAGTTTTATTCTGTTGTTGTAGGTGGCTGCCTGGATGACATATAAGTTCCAAGGGGTAGGGGCAGTCTGGAAAGCAGCCTTGCTACCAAAAATGTTTTACCCCCAGATTGGCATAGCACCTAAATTCCCAAAGCTGAATAGAGGGTTGACCATGGAATAAAGTTCTGAGAGAAAGCCCTATCCCTTTTATATACTGTATGCCTTTCTCCAGTATTGCCCTCCCAAACCTTTATCTTTCTTAGATTCCTGTTTCCCTCAGCAAAATTCACCTGTCCTCTTGTCCACGACAGGCAAGAGTCCCTTAATAGAACTCTCCTGGTTAAATGAAACCTAGCTAACACAACAAATAACCTCACTATGCCATCACCAAAGAAAGTATATATTTTAATAGTAGCCTTCTAGAGGCAATATTTCACCTCAAAATTCAAATAAACATATTTCTGTGCAGCAGAACCTATTGAGGTTAGATAGCATAAATTTGTAGTAGACCAAGTCAGCACAATTCCATGACTTCCTTCACCAGCACTGTACTGCTTAGGAATGATAACAAGTAATAAAGTGGTGGTAGGTTATCTAAGGTATGCAACATATCTTAGGCAAAAGAAGTAGGTACAAAATGGAGTGATGAGTTCAAAGGTGGAAGGGCTGAAAATAAATAACTGGTCATTTTATTGGTTCAAGACTGGAAAGAGAGAGAAGTAAAGTCAGAAGTGAGTTGATATGTAACAACAGAAAGGGATGGTCATAGGGTGGTCACAGGGAGGGGCACAGGGAGGGGCAAAGAGGAGAATAGAAGAGAATAATAGGAGAACAATCCAAGGGAAGAATGTCACTGGTCAATATTATATATGTTGAGTAATTCCAAGTAATGATGAGTTTGAGACTTTAGAAGAGAAGGAACATGGGAATTGAATAAGTGACTTTGTAGAATAATATTTCACCTCCATCCCTCAGTTTCCTCATCTGTAAAATAAGAGAGTTGGAGTAAATAACCTGCAGGATGCCTTCCACCTCTAAATCTGTGATCCTATTATAAATCCTATAGGGTGTCAAGGTTTGACTTTCTAAACTGCAATTTACAATATCAGAATTATGGGTACATCTCAAGGAGTGGTAAAACTATATCTGGCTGGAGATTTGCTGATTAATTTTTACTCCAATGCATTTTAAGGCTCTATAATTTCAACAATGTATGTAATTCTTCCACCAATTCAGATTATAACTCCTCTATAATCTAGCAGATTATCATTAACAGCTGCTATAACTAAAAAATTCATCATCCTGTGACATACTTGGTAACAAGCCTTTCTGAACTTAGCTAGGCTGATCACTGAACAATAGATGAGCAGTGCATCATGGGCTGCATACTCAAAACCCTTCCAGATTGATTGAACCTGACAGAGCTTTTGCTTTTCTGTCACAGTCTTCAAGAAATGAGGGCCACCTCTATACCAAGATAACATGTTAGAGTAGAATTGTACCAGAGGGATCAGATAAAGAATTTTAAAATGGAAATTGGAGGGGCAGAAAAAATGTCCAGATAAAATTGTAAATGTGGATATTATGAAGGATGCTAAGTACAACAAGAAAGAATAAAAGTAGAAGAAATATCCATTAAGAGTCAGAAGGAAATAGCTTAGGATGAGGTCAGTAGTTCTATCTACTAGAGCTCAGCTGAATTATAGACCAATTGAACTCATTATGAGTATAAACAAAGTGAATTTGAGGTTTTAACACAAGTAAATATGACCTCTCGGGAATCACTAAGATGTGTAGCAATAGAACTCATGACTAGAATATGGCAATAGAAGGTTATGTGCCTTGCTCAGAAAGAAATAGCTATAATAGAAAGTGTTACAGAATAGTACTCTATGTCAAGAAGATGTACAATTGTTTGGAAAGCCACAGATCTGAGTGGGAAATCAATTGTAGAGTTCAATTGGGTGAAAATAGAAGAAGAAAATAACAGAAGTGCTAGAATCATGGGAGTATAATATGGACTGTCTGGTCAGATGCAGGGAATAAGGAAAGTTTATAAGAGGCATTCTGGTATAGTGAAAAGAGCACTGGATTAGAAGTCAGGAAACTTATTTTCCTAGATCTGGCTCTTCTATCAACTGCTTTGGACCTCAGTTTCTCCACTTGTAAAACAGCCATCTCTAAGGTCTTTTCAAACTCAAAAATTATATGATTTTATTGCATTGGTCACAAAACGCCACAGAAACAAGAACTAGTCCTCATTTTGAAATTCAAATATAAGGAGAACTGTTGTGGATTTTATTCCACTAAGAGTACAAGACATTTTCAACTTGCCTTGCTGACAACTTTGCTTCTCAGAAGGTATAGGAATTGAAAAAGGCAATTGCTACTTTGGATAGGATTCTGACCAACATGGAAGAACTGGCTGGTGACGTGAAAACAATGAAAAATTGAGATAAACTTCCCTCATTAGCCTACAATGAAAGGGCTTTGTTATCCCAGGTCAGACATAGACACAGACTTAGAGCAGATTTTTAAAAATTCAGGGAAAAGATGGGTTTAGTTCCATGACCAGTAATTCTCAAAAAAAAGGATAGTTGGGGGGAGGGGGAAGAGGAGTTAGGAAGCCCTCAAAAACACATTCCTACCTTTCTAACATCTCCTCAGTTTCCTTTGAAGGATCCTCTTCAAGATCATGTCTTCTAACCACAGGTATCCCTCAGAGTTCTGTCCTGGGTCCTCTTCTCTTCTTCCTCTATACTACTTCATTTGGTGACCTCGTCAGCTTCCCTGGATTTAAAACGATTCTCAAATCTAACTATATACTGCCCTAAACTCTCTGCTGACATCTAATCTTGCATCTCCAACTGCGTTTTAGACACCTCAAACTGGATGTAGAGTAGACATCTTAAACTCAATACATCCAAAACAGAATTCATTATCTTTCTACTTAAACTCTTCCCCTCCTCCTACCTTCCCTATTACTACAGAGGCCAACATTATCTTCTGAGTCCTTCAGGCTTACAACCTGAGAGTTATTCTGTATTCCTCACTCACCTCTCAGTCCCTATATCCAAGCTGTTGCCAAAGCCTGTTGATTTCACCTTTGTATCATCTCTCGAATATGTCCCTTTCTCTCTTTTGACTCTGCCATCATGCTAATGCAGGCCCCCATCATTTCATATCTTGATTAGTGGCAATAGCCTGCTGGTAAGTCTGCCTGCCACTAGTGTCTTGCAACTCCAATTCCTTTTCCATTCAACTACTAAAGTGATTTTCCTAAAATGCAGGTGTGATCTTGTCATACTGCACTATACACACACACACACACACACACACACACACACACACACACACACACACTAAATTGACTCTAGAATCAAATATAAAATGTTCTGTTTGGCATTCAAAGCCCTTTATGACCTTACCACCTCTTATGTTTCCATCCTTCTTGTGTTTTACTCCCCAGCACATACTCTTCAATCCACTAACACTGGCTTCCCAGCTGTTCCATGAACAAGATATTCCATTTCTTGGCTCTGAGAATTTTCTCTTGCTGTACTCCCTGCCTGGAATATTCTCTTTCTTCTTTTTTTTTTTTTTTTTGGCTAGGCAATGGGGTGAAGTGACTTGCCCAGAGTCACACAGCTAGTAAGTGTCATGTGTCTTGAGGCCGAATTTGAACTCAAGTTCTCCTGAATCCAGGGCCAGTGCTCTATTTACTGTGCCACTTCGCTGCCCCAATATTCTCGCTCCTGTACTCTGACAACTGACCTACCTGGCTTCCTTTAAGTCCCAAATAAAACTCCATCTTTTACTGGAAGCCTCAAACTCTCAATTCTAGTGCCTTCCCTCTGTTAATTATTTCTTATTTATCTTATTTATCCTGTATATAGCTTGCTTTGTATATATGTGTGTCCTCCCCTATTAGGTTGTAAACTCCCTACAGGCAGGGACCGTCTTTTTCCTTTTTTTATATCCTAAGCACTTAGCACAGTGCCTGGCACATAGTAAGGCACTTAATAAATGTTTATTGATTGATTCTTAATGCAAGTGGTATAATATTAAAAGGATGAAGAGTAAAAAAAAATACTAAAAATTACACAGGTTCTTTTCCCTTCTTTCTTTCATCTTCTTTGGCAAGAAGAATGATCTTCCTGATGAATGAGCAGGGGAAAAAAAAACAGAATAAGAGACAATTGAAACCAACTACAGGTGAGTAGCTTGTAACAAAGTTCAGTGGTAGCTTTAAACGACTTCAAATTTGGCCTGGCTATTTTTGTCAGGTGTTTTACCTGCTATTAAGAGCTATCAAGCCCAGCCTTAAAGTCAGAGTGGCCTGGGTTCATAGACATACTTCTGATAAATGCTGATCAGGTGATCCTGGGCAAGATACTTTTTAAGTGTGCCAATCTACTCTCTAATACTAAGTGAAAAAGCAGCATTGATAAAGAGAATTCCTTCACTGAGAGTTCCATAAAGGAATGAAATTACAGATTTGGTCCCAAAAAAAAGGTTCCACTCAGCATCCTCAACCCTAAAGCCATTCAGCTCACTAGGTACAGCCAATAAAAGTAATCTCACAGGCTTGTGCTTCAGGAAGTCAAGAAGAAACATCCTGAATCTTACTCACTTCACATGTGTTAGTACATACTAATTCTGTAAAAGAGAAGATAAATTTGGTAGAGAGGGAGAGAATGGAAGCTGTAGGCAAAACTGAGGCAAAGCTCCCTAGAGAGGAAAGAACTTCAGAGACTGAAGAAAGGAAACTGAAAATCCTGCTGGGGCTAGGCCTCTCTCCCCACAGTTTACTTTAGGCGAGAACATCAGCCACAACCCTGTACTCCTCAAAGTGAAGAGCAGAAAACACCCAAAATTAGGGAATCTAAACATCAGTGAAAAAGAAAGGGGCCAAAAAATGAAGAAGGAAACCAGAAATGAAAATAATGAAAATTCAAAAGCAAGTCCAAAAGACCAAAGTTTCATGGGAGAGAATCCTAAGTAAAAATCTAGCTCACAAGCAGATAACTCAACAGAGAGACTTATAAACTCCATAGGAAACTTGAGTTGAAATACAAAATAAAGCCAGAGCACAATGAGCAAGTATCATAATGTAAAAGAAAATTAACCAAATTTCCCTGATTTTAAAAAAGAGAGAGAGAAGTCTTTAGAATCCAAAGAGATTCTGAAAAAAAAAACTCAGGAACAGTTCAAAGAGCAACACAACTTTTTCTTTAAAAATAAAAATATTTAAAAAGGAATTGGGCAGCTAGGTGGCACAGCAGATAGAGTACTGGGCCTGGAGTCAGGAAGACTGATCTCCCTGAGTTCAAATCTGGCCTCAAATACTCACTAGTTATATGACCCTCAGCAAGTCATTTAACCCTATTTGCCTCAGTTTCCTCATCTGTCAAATAAGCTGGAGAAGGAAATGGCAAACTATCTTTGGCAAGAAAACCCCAAACATACTTGTAAAGAGTCAGACATGACTGAAACAACTAAACAACAACAACAACAAATTAAGTCAGAAATCAGAACTTTACAATACAGTGTTGATAGACAGAAACAGCTGGCTAGAAAAAATATAGCAAATGTGGTAGAGGATTTCCTCAAAGAAGTAAATGCTCAGGAGAGAAAAAGCATATTTGGAATACATAAATAACAGAAGTGGAAGAAAACTTTACAGATGAGAAGCAAAGGAGAATAATCTTAAAAGATTATATATTATTGTGCCATAAGAAATGATGAAGTGGACAGGTTCAGAGGAAACTGAGAAGACCTTTTGAAGAGTCGTTCGTAGAGTGAAGTGAGCACAGCTAGGAGAGCAATTCGTAAAAGGACAACAATATGATAGAGAAAAACAACTTTGAGAGACTTTAAAACTCTGACCAACACAATGATAAACCAGGATTCCAGAAGACTGAAGATGAAACACATCATTCACTTCCTGCCAGAGAGATAATAAACTTAAAATGTAGAAAGTAAACTTAAAATGTAGAAAGACATACACATTTTGGGGCCTGGACAATGTGGAAATTTGTTTTGCTAGACTAAGTATATTTATAATGAGGGTTATCTGTTTCAGAGGGTTTTGTTGGTTGCTACCATTTAATTGAGGAGAGCGAAAAGAAGATTATAAATGCATACAGAGATGAATAAATAAATATATATTTAAAAAGACACAAATTCTGAACAAGATAAAATGACTGACCTTAAAGACTATATGCATAAACTTAATAATCATAGACCTCCTAGATGAATATTTTATTTATGTATGGATATAGATATAGATATACCCAGAAAACAACAGTAAATTGCCATGAATTTTTTAATATAGACAACAAAATATGGGTTAACTGAATCCACAGATCACCCCAAAGAAAAAACACGCAATTAAAACTACCTATCATATAGTGGTTACATTTCTAGAGGTGATCTATGAATTCAGACACCAATTTACCATAACCAAAACACCAGTTCACATAACACAAAATTACTCTGAAGTTATAAGAAATCAGAAAAGAGATGAAATAATATATTCCTAAAGCCAAAAGTAGCTCAGCTACAAGAATATACAATATATATTGTTCTGTGTGTGTATATATATATATATACACATTATATATATTTGCAAAGTGTAAATATGTGATATATAAACACATAAGCATCTATGCAGAGCAGCTAGGTCACACAGTAGATGGGGTGTTAGGCCTGAAATCAGGAATCTGGCCTCAGATGCCTATTAGCTGTGTGATCCTGGACATGTCACTTAACCCTATCTGCCTCAGGAAATGGCAAACTATTCTAATATCTCTACCAAGAAAGCCCCAAATGGGGTCACAAAGAGTTGGACATGACTGAAAAACAACTGAACAACAACAACAATGGAATGTAGAAAGTCCTCTCCCAGAAGGAGATCCTTACCATTTCCTATGAGTGTGCCTACATTTTAGGTGATCTGGGCATGTGCCAAATCCAGGTTACACTATAGTACTTATGAGATTTGTTGAAAAGATCACAAATATTCTAGATTCAACCTATAATAAGAATAGAAGAATAAAGTGCTATCTAAGTTTAAGAAAAAACGTACCTAATGCAAGTGAACCAAGACAGTTCCTTGTTCTGTTAAAGATAGTTTCTGAGTGTGGTATTTAAAACCCTTTAAATCGAATCAATAAACATTTATTAAGTGCCTACTATGAACCAGGCACTGTGCTAAGTGCTTGGGATACAAAAAGAGGCAAAAAAAGTCCCTGCCCTCAAGGAGCTTACAATCTAATTGGGGAAGACAACATGCAAACAAATATATATAAAGCAAACTATATACAGGATAAATAATAAATAATTAGCAGAGAAAAGGCACTAGAATTACAAGGGATTGGACAAGGCTTCCTGTAGAAGGTGGGATTTTAGTTGGGACTTAAAGAATCCAAAGAGGTCCATAGTTGGAGCAGAAGAAGGAGAGTGTTCCAGGCACAGGGGATAGCCAGAGATAATGTTGGGAGCTAAGAAATGGAGTCTTGTTCATGGAACAGTCAAAATCACTGGATGGAAGAATATGTATTGGGGAGTAAGATGTAAAAAGACTAAAAAGGTAGGAGGGGGCTAGGTTATGAAGGGCTTTGAATGCCAAACAGAGCAATTTTTTATGTGATCCTAAAGTCCATAGGAAGACGTTGGAGTTTATTGATTGGGGAGTGGGGAGATGACAAGATCAGACCTGTATTTTAGGGAAATCACTTTAGTGGCTGAATGGAGAATGAATTGGAATGGGGAGAGACTAGAGGCAGGCAAGCTCACCAATAGTAGGCTATTGCAGTAATCAAGGCATGAGGTGATGGGAGTCTGCACTAGAGCAGTGAGAGTTGTCAAAGGAAAGAAGGGGACACATTCAAGAAATGTTATAAAGGTGATATCAATAGGTGGCGGCAATAGCTTGGATATGGAGGGTAAGAGATAGTGAGGAATCCAGAATGACTCCTAGGTTGTGACCTGAAGGACTGGGAGGATGGCGGTGCCCTCTATAATAATAAGGAAAGTAGGAGGTGGGGAAGGTTTATGGGGAAAGATAGGAAGTTCTGTTTTGGATAGTTTAAGATACCTATTGAACCTTCAGTTCAAGATGTCTGAAAGGCAATTACAGATATGAGATTGGAGGTCAGCAGAAAAACTGAGGCAAGGAAGGAAGAGAATTATCAGCATAGAAATGGTAATTAAATCCTTGGGACCAGAATAAGATCACCAAGTGAAAGAGTATAGAAGGAGAAGAAGAGAGGGCCCAGCACAGGCCCCTGAGTGACCCCTATGGTTAGAGGGCACACCCTGGAAAAGGATCCAGCAAAGTAGATGGAGGAGCTTGTCAGAAAGGTAGGAGGAAAACCAGGAGAGAGCGGTAACCTGAAAACCTAGACAGAAGAGAAGTCAAGGAGAATGAGGATTAACTAAAGACCATTGGATTAGGCAATCCAAGGTGTAAGGGCCACCTTTCTAGGTTTATTGTATATTACTACTCTTCAGTGACTATATCCCCAACCAAGCCTGTCCACTTGGGTTCATAGGATCATGGATTTAAAGCTAGATGGGAACTTAGAGATCATTTAATCCAGCCCTTTCATTTTATATAGATGAGCCAACTATAGCTGAGAGAGAAGAGGTGACTAGACCAAGACCAATCCTCTTTCCTGAACTCAGCATTCTTTCTCCAGCCTCTGTGCTTTTTAAAAGACTTCCCCATGCCCAAAATGCCCTCCTTTCTCCTCTGCCTCATAGAGGCAACCTTCAAGGTTCAGCTCATATGTTTCAACAAGAAGCCTGTCCTGATTCCCCTTGTTGTCAGTCTCTCTCCCTCCTCAAATTATCTTGCCTATGTTTATCTGTTTACATGTTGTATCTCCCGCATTAGAATGTAATCTCCATGAGGCCAAGGACTATTTATCATTTTGTTTTGGCTGCCTAGGACTTCACATGTAGTTGGCATTTCATAAATGTTTGTCAGAATAGATAGATCTCCTTGAGAGATTCTGGTTCCTCTCTTTGTGTTTCCATTTTCTAGCATTCTCTGCAGCTTCCTTTGATTGAAGGAGTAGTCCAGAGGATGCCTTGTGCAATGTGCGGTTCTGAGGGCAGTGGCTGCAGAAATAGCCTTTGACTTGAATGTCTAGGCCTATAGAGGCAAGCAGAGCATCCCTGGGAGTGAGCAGGCACCAGGGAAATCATCCCATAACATGTTCAGAGATTCAGTTGCTGACTGTGCATCTGCCGTTCTCACACAAGGCTTTCCCTTCCTCCATTCAACCCAGAGGCTTTGACTTTTTGACAAACTGATAGATCAGGGAATGCTGTGCACATAGTATATCATTTCAACAAGACATTTGACAAAGTTCTCACTACATCCACGTGTACAAGATGGAAAAAATATGGCCAAGATGATAGGTAGATTGATATTCCCCTCCCTACAACTTTAGAACTAGAATTATAGTGAAGCCAATAGTAGCTATCAAAATATGCAAGAGTTTATTTAAATTAAAGTCTTGAATAGATTTAGGTTTTCTCAGTCCTCAACTCAGAGGTCCTGCTCAGCTCTGATATGAGGGAATAGTATAAAGAAAGCACAAGGTGGATGATGGCAAGATGATGTTACATGTCCCCTGCATAGAAGTACCACACCAGTTCATGAAGTGCTCCTCATTTTTGCTCTCTATTACCTGCTACCCCGCATCACTACTTAACTCATTAGTGTGTGTTGTGTCTTACCTCTCTAACTAGATTGCAGGCTCCTAGAGTACAGGAATGCATGTTTTATATGTACAATTACAATACCTTTGTAGGAATAGCTAACATGGGTACTGAGCTGCCAAAGTGGTTTTCCTTAAAAACAGATCTTACTATGTTATTCTCCTACTAAATAAACTCTGTGGCTACGCATCTGTCTTCTAGAATAAAATATGAATTACTCTGCTTGACTTTGAAAGCACTTTACAACATGATTCTAACCTATCTTTCAAGAATCTTTATAAATTAATCCTCCTCCCACACTCTACAATCCACCCAAATTAGCCTTGTCTCTATTCTTCACACACAGAATTGCATCTCCCATCCCTGTGCCTTTGCACTAGCTGAACCCCATTCCTAAAAGATCTGTCCTCCTTGTGTCAGGTTTATATGATCACTCACTTTTTTCAAGACTTAGCTCAAATTCTACCATCTCCATGAAATCTTTCCTGAACTTCCCAACTGCTAATGCCCTCTTTCTCTTAGACTTAAATATCTTCAATTTATTTTGCATACTTTCATTCTGTATGTATTCATATATATCCATGATTTCTCCATTGATAGGCTATAAGTTCCTTGAAAGTAGGGATTATTTCACTTTTTGCATTTGTACCCCCTAGCATAGCACTTAACACATTATTAGTAGCTTAATAAAAACAGGTTGGATGACTATATAGGCTTTAAGGTTTACAAAGCACATTATATACATTAGATTCTCACAACCTCTCTCCCTTTTTACAGTAAATTGTTGTTAAGTGAATTAATGAATTGCAACACAAGGAGGAGAATGTCATAAGAATAATCCAGGAATTCAATGATTTACCTCAACTTCTCAATTGATATATCAGATTTCTGGTTTTAAGTGTACGATTAACATAAACTAATGGCGCGTATGTGGTACCCAGTTAGTAGTTATATATGTTCACCTAGGTCAGTCTAAATGCAGATTAAGGAAGACAC
Organism: Vombatus ursinus; assembly: GCF_900497805.2. Lineage (NCBI taxonomy): Eukaryota > Metazoa > Chordata > Mammalia > Diprotodontia > Vombatidae > Vombatus > Vombatus ursinus. The sequence goes on along the minus strand of NW_020941197.1, from coordinate 432,085 downwards.
GAATAGATATCTCTAACTGCTTATCTATCTACCCCTCTCCAAGAGAGTCTTCCTACCAGGAACAGAGCAGATTAGTGCCTTAAGACTGGCTGTTCTACCTCCCCTGACAGGAATATAATATTTATCTATATAATATAGATATCTAAATCTACATAACATCTGTAACTATAGTAGTATCTCCCCATCCCCTTAAATATTGTTCATTGAAGGAAAATGATTTTAGGTTCAAGCCACTCTCCTAAGTACTCTCCCTTTAATGTGGAAGGAGTGTTTAAAGCTATATCAGAAGGTATGACTCCCTTTCCATCAAATGCCAGTTACACAAACACAATTACAGGCAGTGAATAGCAAGTGAACCTGGATTACAATTAGACATGCAGCAAAATCTTCCATTCTATCTTTTAAAGAAGATAAAGAGCTGTGGGTTAAACAACAATGTAGATGAATTCAAAACTTGTTTAGTGAACAGATGCAAACAGTGGTCATTAATGGATCGTGGTCAATTTTCAGGGAAGTGGAGTGCCCCCAAGGATACGCCCTCAGTCCTTTGACATTCAACAATTTTGTCAATGACTTAGATGAAATCATAGATGGCATGCTCAGCAAATTTGCTCCTAGCACAAAGCTAGTAGGAGTAGCTATGATATTGGATGAGTAACTTTTTCAGTTACTGATATAAAAGATCCCAAAGGTTGCTCTCTTCTCAGAGCATTGCTGTAGGACTGGATGCAAAACCCAGCCTGACGAATAATCTTAGATATACATCTCCAATTTCCTTCACCTAAAATGAAATAAGAAATTCTGAAGCAAAGAACCAAGGTCCATATTCACAGGCCAAATGAGGCCTCAGATGGTGAAGGCCTGAGGCCTCTTTCCCTACATCACTATCTCACTTCTTTCACCAAAATGCTTCCAGACAGGAATGAGTCAGACTGACCAAGAGAAGGATGTTGTGACTTACTAATGCCTTTTAAGTGTACCCCCCAGTTCTAGCAACATTATCAATCCAAAAGGTTCCTCACATGGCTAACAGACTAGGACCAATTACTGATGGTCTGAACATGCTCCAAAGACCAGTTGTGGACTAGATCAGCAAAGTACTCTGCACATGCTCGTAGAGACTGGGGTCATTGGCCAATCCCCAATTATAAAAGGAAAACTTATCAATTATTGCTAACCAGAAGTATAATGGCTTACTGTGAAGTCAGCAGATTCATGCTCCCTAGAGGTCTGCAAATAGAGGTTGAATGATAAGACCACTTTTCCATGATGTTGCAGAGGGAACCACTGTATATGACCTCTGAGATTCCTTCCAAGTATGGTCACCATTTCCCAGTTCCTGAATCCTCAAGATCTGCTCTCTTTAAGTTGCAAAAAGAATGCATACATGGCAGATATATCCTAAATCTCTGATAAAATGAAATCATGGCAAGGCAAGAACCATTTCATTTCTTCTTTTCCCACATCATTCAAAATTTTGAATCCTGATTATGAGCTTCCCAGGTTGGTTATTTACTTTGTTCTGTCTACATATCTGGTTCCTCTGTCATATCTCACCATCCAGTCAATACTTTGGTGTTTGCTCCTTCTACTTTCAGGTATTGACCATTGCTTCCTCCTCCTTTCCCTTACCTCATGCTTCATTAGTCCAGCAATAGGTATGCAGGACCCAAATCTGCCTTAGCTATCAATGAATGTAGTATGACTGTTTACTGTTGCTTCCTTATTAAATTAGCTGTAGTTTCATCTAAAGGATTGCTTTCAGACTTCCTTCTCCCAGATAGACTGCCTTCCCATACTACTGAGTTCAATTTGCCCTGATTTTCAGAATTACTTTTTCTTAGAAAATAGTTTCACGGAGGTTGGCAGCATGGCAAAATGGAAAGAGCACTCAACTTGGAGCCAAAATAAACACCTCAGTTTGCAATTCCAGCTCTTCCACTTACTACCTGTCCAACCTTGGATAAGTCACTTCCGTAGGGATTTCATTTTCTTCATCTGTGAAATCAAGAGGCTGGATTACATTCTCTCTAAGGCCCCTTTCTACTCTAAATGTATGAGATCATTCAGAGACTGAAGAGATCTTTGAGATTTACTCTGACCCCTCCCCCCATTTTAGAGTTGAAATAGAGGCTGGGGGATATTATATGACTTGCCCAAGGTCACATGGGTAACAAATGAAAGCCAGAATTTGAATCCAGATCATCTGACTCCAAACCCAATACTATTCCCACTGTATTACATTATCCTCTTTTGACTTATCTTTCTGATAGAAACCTCTATGTTAATTATTTGCTATTCATTTCTCTTCTGCATCTAGGAAAATCTATGTGGACTCATTTTTAATGATATGATACAAGAAACATCTACTAAATGAGAGATTTTCCTGGTTTTATAGGATAATCAACAAATATAATCCAAGTTAATGAATTTTTAGAAATTAGTATTTAAATACTGACTTAAGCTGTGTGCACAAAAAACCGGAACTGGTCAGAATTTTAAAAGTTCTGTCAATCCAGTGATTGTTTTGTCTTTGTGATATCAAATAATTGGTTGACTGTTACCGGGGATTTTTTTTTCCAAATGAATTGATTGAATTGACTGGTGGTTTTGGCATCATGAAGACATAGCCTTGTTCCTTTTATGAGCACCCAGAGACTAAGTCATAAAAATAAAAGTTTTTTTTCACTACCAAGGACTATTAATAATGAAATATCACTGTGGTAAAAATGTTTCACTAGGAAAGCATAGCTTAATAATGTTATTTAATAGTCCTTCCTGGGGGACTCTGTCACCAGCTTATTTCACCTTTATCTTTCTTTAAGAGAGCTCATTACCACTGCTCAGGGTGCCCTATTGCTTCATAGAAATGAAAGTATTATCACCCTAGGTGAGACAAAACTACACTTTATTGTACTGATAATGAAAAGGGAGGTGGTAACTAATAAAAACATGGGATGGACTACTTCAAGAGGTGATAGATTCACTCTCTTTGAAGGTCTTCAAGCAGAGAACTGGGCAAGCATTTGTCAGGTAAGTTAGAGTGGGTATTTCTTTCATATATAAGTTAGATGAAATGGATAACTTTAACAATCTATAAAAATATTTTTCTCCACCTCATTTTCTCTTTGCTTCCCAGTCAAAGAAAGTTGAGGATTAGAGATTAGAAACAGAGATGCCAGATTAAATAAACTAGAAATACTAAACTAAACTGTTGTTTCTTGTCCTTTGTTTTTGAAGAGGACCAGTGACTTTACAGGGTGATGTCTTAACGCATGCATGAATTGGATTTAAGAGAGACAGAGCTGCACAAAATCATTAGGTTCACTCTCTCTTCCAGAGTCATCAAAGTCCAATGGCAAGTCAACAGTGAAAATGACTGGTGATGGCCCAGAATGCAGCAGATGACCTTGGTGTCTTCCATGCATAACCAAACTCTCCACCCTTCACAGCACCTGCTTCAGCCACCTTCCTGCCAGAGAGTGCCAGAGAGACACCAAAGGTGGATGAACAGCCCTGAAAGGAGTCAGTAAGTCCTCACCCCAGAGGTGCTAGTCCTCCTTTGATACCACATACACCCCCCCCCAAAAAAATAGACTAGACTTACTAGGAAATATTGATGTTTGCAGCCTTCCTAACTCATTCTGTATCTTCAATCAAATATTGGCATACTAGCAGTTAACATGCCACTAGGAAAAATCTCAAAGTAGGTAAAGTTCATCTTTGCCATCTTCTTACCTCTCTTTATAAATCCTTTTTTGGATTTTACAATTCCATACCACCATCCCCTTCCCTAGTGAGTGATAGATTAAAATGCTTGTAATCACCATTCATTTTCTCTCATTTTTACAAGTCCATTAAGGTCAGTAAAAACAAGGAATCTTTGACATGAGAGAGAATCTGAGTGACTACAGCACATAGCAAAGAACTAAACCTGTAAATCAGTCATTTCAAAGTAGAAAGATCTCTTACATCTACCAAAGGTATAACCTGGTATAGAGGATATTATACTATCAAGAAAAGTCATGGGTTCAAACTCTACTTCTGATACTTGCTAACTGTGTGATCATGGGTAAATCACTTGCCCCTTGGAGCTTCTTTTCCTCATCTGAAAATTGGGATCATAATAATACTAGTAATTGCTTTATAGGGGCTAAATAATGCATAAAGCACTTTACAAACTTTAAAGTACTATATAAATGCCAGTTAATACAATATTATCTAACCTAGTAGATTTGCTCAGTTTCATAAATTTTCCAGAAAATTTAAATCACTTTTTTTTGGAAACATTTGTGAAATTTTTGTTAAGGAGTATTAAAATTTGCTATAAGTTGTGAAGGATAGAACAAAGGTGTGCTGGTAAGTGTTTAACAACCAGTTTTAGGGGAGAGGGGAGCAAGAAGATGTAGACATAACACATTTTTAAGTTTAGTTTTTTATTATTAACATTTTTCCATAACTTTCTAAAGTTTTTGCAATCAAAAAGAAACCATAAATTGAGTCCTGATTTGTAGCATTTGTCTATTTCTGAGGGGTAAAATCTTACATTAAAAATTTGACAATTGGCTCTTGGGAACTAGGTCTGGCTCTATCACACCTCTGGATATAAAATTTGAAAGACTCAGAAAGAAGCTATACATGCCATATTCATCATGTTTCTTTGAAAACTATAGCTAATATGGAACATGTTTAAAAAAATACAATTCCAACCCATTATAAAAACTCAAGCAGTTCTAAATGAAGAAGTACCAGCTGGACAGGCTACCAGCAAAGGCTGAGTAGTAGATATAAGAATAGAAAATAAAAGGAGATATTTAAAATGTGCTGCCAGTTTTCAATCGCCTGTGATAACAGAAAATGCGAACAATATGGATTATTTAATTCCCAGATAATCAAAAAACATATTTTGAAGAATAGTTTCAATCTTTCTCCCCCCAACTCCCCCCAGGCCGAACATGAAACTTTCATTCATAATCTTCACTCAACACCCCACAAAATATATTCACCCTTTCCTATTTCCATAACTGTAGTGAGATATTGTGCCTCTCCCTCTGTGTCATAGCTACCTGTACTGGAGGAACCATTAGAACCATCCCCATGGCTCCTTTTCTTCTGGAGAACTTGATCAGGAGTAGTTTTAAGTAGTATCACTCAGCTTCCCCAAAGGAAACTGGTAAATGAAAAGGTGAATGGTAAATGAATTGGTTGAGCAAAGGAGGCCAAAAAAAAAAGCCAGGGAGAAAGGATGACACTATCAAAATAGAAGCAAGTTGTTTAAACACTGCATTCAACACAGACCACATCAGAGTAGAAAATAGGGACTTTCAATAGGCATTCTCATAACAACTGAATAAACTCTTTGTTTGAGGTATGGGACTGTGGGGAACCAAATGTAAAATAAACACAGATTTAAATAAGGCCAAATCATTCTGGTCCTCAGAGGTAAGAGAGCAAATTAGGACAATTAGTTGATGTTCCAAAGCAATTGCTTCACTGGCCAGCTGTTGCAGAGCTCTTCCCTATAGAAGAGATAAGAAGCACTATCAACTAGGAGAAATCTGAAGAAAAAGAAAACAGAATTAAGGATAGCAATAGGAGTAGGAAAAACCCACCACTTTTCATGGAAACAGCAGAGTCACATTGGAGTACCAACAGAGAATAAAGATAAGAAGAGAGTTGTATCAAAAGACATGGCGTTAGCGCATTGACAGTGGAGAATGAACCATTGGCTCCCCCCATCTTCCTAGAGGCTGACCTGAGGAATTATTGTCACCATGTCACCATGATTGTAGAGGTCTCCAAAATAGGGTGACCCAATGGAGAGCTTTCTGTAATAATAACACATGGCATATATATATATATATGCATTTGTATGTTTTTGCAACTCTCTGTTAGCTTGGATGTGATTATTTTGTTTCCCTTACTATGTAAATAAAAATATTCAATATTTTGAAGCATTAAGAACTTTTGTACATAAGAGCCAGATACTAAAATTCCCACAGTTAACATGGGAGTGGAAGCAATGAGTTTGAAAAACAGGAGATCACCAAAGTGAACCCAGATTGGTCATGTCAGGGGAAAACCTCTGATACAAGGGTCCTATAACATTAATAAACATACTACATCACTAGAGACTATAATTTCATATGAGGTAGATCCACCTTGGACTCCCTCTAAGAGGATTTAATTTCTTTTTTTGTGAGGAAATTGGGGTTAAGTTACTTGCCCAGGGTCACACAGCTAGTGTTATGTGTGTGAGGCCAGATTTGAACTCAGGTCCTCCTGACTCCAGGGCCAGTGCTCTATCCACTGTGCCACATAGCTGCCCCCAATGATTTAATTTCTAAAGAAATTTAAGTACCCCACAGCCAGCACACATTTTTATAGAAATAATATAGTATTTTTTTTATCTTTTCCTCCCCCATCCCTGCTCTTTTTCTTCTACTCTTTGCTGCCATTTTCTTTCTGGTGACTTTCCCCAGCCACCAAAAACCATCACCTGCAGAGAATTTAGGTATTTTATCCATCTTGAGTATAGTAGGGATAAGAAAACCCTGTCTAGAAGTCTTCTGAACAAAAAAAAAATGTAGAAGTACCCACAATAAAGATGGAGCAGGAAGGGAAGGGGACACCAAAGGAAGGACCAGTGACAGCAAAAGTCCCATGTTGGCACATAAGTTCCAGCTATGTTGGCACACATTCCCTCCTGGTGTCTCTCTTTCCTGACCCCTTTCCTTCTATACCACCCCACTCTACTGCCTTAAAAAACATTCTTTCACAGTATAAAGTATGGGACTGTGGTTGATGTTGATCTCAGTGGCTTATTGATTGCATGAAACTGCTTAAAGCAAATAGCAATGTGCTGTGAATAAACCATAGACTTAACCACCCAAGAGCATGTTGTGTCCCTAGGAAGAGTTTATCAATAAAAATCAATCTCTATTTGATGGAATGACTGAGAGAGATTTTTAGACAGGAAATCTCCAGATCATCCATGCCTATTCTAGGCAGCTGTCTAAAAATCTCTTCCCTCCTTCTAAAATATTATTCCTGGAATAAAATAGGAATTTTCATTTATCAGTAGCTTTCAGTCATATGACAATTATTCCCCACACAGTCATGGATGATATCAAACTGATAATATATTGAATTTATACTGCATGTTTTTACAAAGCACTTATATGTGCAATTAACTCCAGTTACCCTGACCCAGAATATTAGTTTAAAAAAAGAAAGAGAGATCACAGTATTCTAGTGGACCATAAGATCAATATCTTAATAGTATGATATGGTGTGTATGTGCACACACACACACATACACACACACACACACACACACACATACACACACACCAATGCAATCTTAGACTGCATTAAAAGGTAAAGCATTCATTTCCTACCAGTCTATACACCTCTGGACTTCTTCATCATGCCCTAGAAACCTCTTCATCCTTTAAGATCACTTCAGCCCTGGAATTCACACCTCATCAGTACTCTATTACAGAGTAGAAAACTCCCTTCAGAACTTCCATTTAAGGCCACACTAGCCAACTCTTCATTTCCCCCATGGTTATTTATACTCTTCTGGACTTTTCCAATCTATCCCTGAGAAGGTAATTGATTTCCCCCCCCCTCCCCCTCACCACATTGTATTGTCTTTCCAAATTAGAATGTGAGCTCCTACAGGACAGGCCCTGGTTTTTATTTTTCTTGGTATCACTAGCTTAGCACAATGCCTGGCATATAGTAGGCGTTTAATTTTTTATTGCCTGACTGACTAACTAATGGGCCCAATGTACTCTGGCCAAGTCAGATCATATCTGGAGTATTGTGTTCAGGTCTGAGGCCCAGATTTTAAGAAGGTCATTGACAAACGGGGATGTGTCCAGAACTGGGCAACTAGGACAATAAAAGACCTTGAGTCCATACTAAAAATAGATCAATAAGAAGAATTGAGGATACTTAGCCAAGAGAGAAGAAAATTTGGGGGTGGGGGGGAATATGATCGCTATCCTCACATATTGAAATGACTGTCATTTGGAAGAGAGTCTAGACCTATGTTTCCAGAGGTAGCTAAGCAGGGCAGTGAATAGACAGAGCTCTGGATCTGAAGACAGAAAGCCCTGAGTTTAGACATAGGCCTTCTTCAGACATAGGCCAACTGTGTGACTCTGAGAAGGTCACTTAAACCCTGTCTGCCTCAATTTGTTTAGTAAAATGGAGATAATAACAGCACCTAGCTACTAGGGTTGTTGTGAAGATCAGATGAGATAATATTTGTAAAGTGTTTTGCAAACCTTAAAGCTTTATACAAATGCTAGCTATTGTTATTATTGTTGCTACTACTATTATTATAAGTAAAGGAAAGACCTCTGTTCTTCGAGTAAGAACACCCTCCAGCTTTGCCACTTACTAGTTTTCCAACCTTGAGGAAGTCACTTCCCCTCTGAGTCTCAGTTTGGGCTAAAGAGAGTCAGACTAAATAGCCTCTAAGTTCCCTTCCAGGTCTACACGGTCAGTCAGGCAATAAATAGTTATTAAATGACTACTGTGTGCCACACACTGTGCTAAGTGTTGAACATACAAAGAAAGATTTAAAAAAAAAAGAATGCCTGCTCCTGAGAGGCTTATGGTCTAATAGGAAACAGTGTGCAAACAATTATGTGCAAACAAGTTATATACGGGACTAGCATACAGATTATCAGATAAGAAAACTGAGAAATGAAAAATTCTTACAATAATTAAGAACAGAATCAGAATTGGAACCCAGATCTTCTCACTCCTACTCCAAGACTTGGGTGGAATGTTGGGTTGTCTTTGGTTAGTTTAAGCATTCTAGAAATTAATGGCATTCAATTCAATAAAAGGGGGATAATCCCCTTTACACTATTCAAAAGTTGTTTTATGAAAAAATTTAATTTTTTTTTAAAGTTGCCTGGGGTTTGGGGGGTTGGGAGCTCTAACCAGGGCAGGCCTAGAAATGCCAAGGCCTGTGTTTCGTCTGCAAAGGATTCATTGATTTTTCTATCCCTTTACCTTCTCCTAGTTTCATGCTGCTACATTTCCAATATTTGTAAATATACAAGTCATATTCATCCACATGATACAATTCGCTAGAAGGAAATCATCTACCATGAGAAAAAGAATGCTTTGTATAACTATAATTTTTAAAAAGTCACAGCACAAAGTGCACAGTTCTCAAAGAAGGGATGAAGTACTTTGTTCTCAGGACATACTCTGAAGTACATTTTTTTCCTTATATATATGAACATCAAAGACAGGCTGCTCTTCAAACTTTATGTCTTCAGGACAACTCCCCACACCCCACCTTCTTATTTCCCCAGAGTTTCATATATAAGATAATGAATCTTGTGGTAATCACTGCTTTTGTTCACTTTACTCAAGATTCTAGGGATGAAAAGAATGGAAGGAGCATTCCCACAACTACATGATGACTCTTTTTATAAAATAAAGCACTGGTGAGCCCCTGGCAAAGGGAAACATTTCAGTCTTGATGAAAGAAGGTCAGATTCTACCTGGTTGTTCTTTTGATACAGATTTTTAGGCAGTTCAGCAGTTTTCCATTTTAACATTTGACTGGTTTGAGGTATGTTTGGTGGTTTTTGTTTTGTTTTGTTTTTTTGTAGGACCCAGACTATCAGTAAGGAGGTTTCCTTATTTGTAAAATAGGGAGGTTGGGCTAGAACAAAGACAGAAAAACCTTTGTGGGCCACACCATTTTTATAGCCCATGGAGCTGAATCCAAACATGCCAATTTCAAAAATTATCCAAGTAATCCAATTTTTGGTATGTTTTTAATGTTTTCCCTTAAAGTTTGTTTTTTGATTTTTTTTAAAAATCTTGCTTCTGGATCCTCTTAATTCAACTTTAGAGAGGTAGATGAATCTGTAGGTAGATAGATAGATAGATAGATAGATAGATAGATAGATAGATAGATAGATAGATAGATAGAAAGAACATTTATTAAACCTTTAGCACATGTGCTAAGTACTGGTGATACAAATACAAGCAAACAAGTTAGTCCCTGTCTTCAAAGAACTTACATTTTAATAAGGGAAGATGACATATAAAGAGGTGGTAGAAATAGAGTAATAGAAGTAAATGGCATAGAGGCCAAGGCCTTATCAAGAAAGGCAATTTGTTCAGCCATCAGAACTGGAAGATTCAAGAACAGAGTCCAAGGTTTTAGTAGGAGGAATATGAGGATGATGTCTCAAAGAGCACTTCAAATGGCATCAGGATGGTCAGAAAGTGGCTTCACAGGGGGGAAGAGTCAAGATGGCAGAGTGAAAGCAGTGACTTGCTTGAGCTCTCCCCCAAACCCCTCCAAACACCTATAAAAAATGACTCTACACAAATTCTAAAGCAGCAGAACCCACAAAAACACAGAGTGAAATAAATGTCCAGTGAAAGACTGCCTGGATGGTTGATCAGAAAGGTATATCGCACCAGGCAGGGAGAGGAGTGCAGTTTGGCGTGGGTGCGCAGGCCACAGCAAACCTGAAAGGGTGAATGGCAGGCAGCTGTGGCATTTTCCAGACTTCTCAACCCAGGAACACCACAGACAACTTAGAAGGTCAGTGGGAAAAGTCTGTGTTTACAGTGAGAGAGAGAAACTAGTGGTCTCAGCTCCAGTTCCTGAGCTCTACCCTGGGACAGCAGCTGCCTCCTGAGCTTCCAGCCCACAGACTGAGGAGGAATTGAGTGGCTGATCAAAGCGGGATTGCAGGGATCTCTTTGTCAGTGCTGAGGCAGGAATCTCTTGTTTTGCCCATGCTTGGATCTGGGTCACAGTTTCGGAGGGGCAATCCAGGGGCGAGGAAGAGCAGCGCTAGCTGGCATGGTGGAGCACATAGTAGCCTTAGAGAGGAAATCCTCCTCACAGTACCAAGACAGAAAAGAGGGCTTATGGTCACTCACAGACCAGAGCACATGCCAAGAAAGGAGTAAACACCTTGCCTCTTATCATACCACCTTGGAAGAACTGAAAATTTACAGGTTCCTAGAAGTATCACTGAAAACAGCTGTACAAACCCCCGAAGCTTGGGACAGTACATTCTCCAAATTGGAAGCAGACCTCTAACTTAATAAAGAGTTTATAACTCAAGTAATTGGCTGAGATCAAGAGCAAACCTCGCAAGTGTCAGACCATAGAATCTTTTTTTTGTAACAAAGAAGATCAAAATATACAACCAGAAGAAGACAACAAAGTCAAAGCTCCTACATCCAAAACCTCCAAGAAAAATATGAATCCATCCCAGGCCTTGGAACAGCTCAAAAAGGATTTTGAGAAGCAAGTCAGAGAAGTAGAGGAAAAACTGGGAAGAGAAATGAGAGTGATGCAAGAAAATCATGAAAAACAAGTCAACAGCTTGCTAAAGGAGACCCAAAAAAATACTGAAGAAAATAAAACCTTAAAAAATAGCCTAACCCAAATGGCAAAAGAGGTCCAAAAAGCCAATGAGGAGAAGAGTGCCCTAAAAAGCAAAATTGGACAAATGGAAAAGGAAGTCCAAAAGCTTACTAAAGAAAATACTTCCTTAAAAATTAGAATAGAGCAATTGGAAGCTAGTGACTTTATGAGAAATCAAGACACTGTAAAACAAATCAAAAAGAATGAAAACTTAGAAAACAATGTGAAATATCTCATTGGAAAAACAACTGACCTGGAAAATAGATCCAGGAAAGAGAATTTAAAAATTATTGGACTATCTGAAAACCATGATCAAAAAAAGAGCCTACACCTCATCTTCCAAGAAATTATCAAGGAAAACTGCCCTGATATTTTAGAACCAGAGGACAAAATAGAAATTGAAAGAATCCACCGATCTCCTCCTGAAAGAGATCCCCAAAGGAAAACTCCTAGGAACATTGTAGCCAAATTCCAGAGTTCCCAGGTCAAGGAGAAAATATTATAAGCAGCCAGAAAAAAACAATTCAAATATTGTGGAAATACAATCAGCATAACACAAGATTTAGCAGCTTCTACATTAAGGGACCAGAGGACATGAAATATAATATTTCAGAGGGCAAAGGAGATAGGATTACAACCAAGAATTACCTACCCAGCAAAACTGAGTATAATCCTGCAGGGGAAAAAATGGTCATTCAGTGAAATAGAGGACTTTAAAGCATTCTTGATGAAAAGACCAGAGCTAAATAGAAAATTTGACTTTCATATACAAGACTCAAATGGAACATGAAGAGGTAAACAGGAAAGAGAAATCATAAGAGACTTATTAAGGTTGAACTGTTTACATTCCTGCATGGAAACATGATATTTATAATTCATGAGACCTTTGTCAGTATTAGGGTAGTTGGAGGGAAAAAATTACATATATATATATATATATATATGTATGTATGTATGTATAGTTATAGATATAGATAGATAGAGGGCACAGGGTGAGTTGAAGATGAAGGGGTCATATCTGGAGAATAAAATCAAGGGGTGAAAGACGATTATACTGGGAGAAGGAGAAAGGGAGAGGTAGAATGGGGTAATTTATCTCACAAAAAAAACAGAAAAGGCTCTTGCAGTGGACGGGAAACAGGGGAAGGTGAAAGGGAATGAGTGAATCTTATTCTCATAGGATTTGGTTTAAGGAGAGAATAACATACACACTCAATTGGGTATGGAAATCTGTCTTACCCTACAGGAAAATAGGGGGAGAAGGGGACAAGAGAGCAGGTGAATGATAGAGAAGAGGGCAGATTGGGAAAGGGGGTAATCAGAAGCAAACACTTCTGAGGAGGGACAGGGTCAAAAGAAAGAATAGAATAAATGGGGGGGACAGGATAGGATTAAGGGAAATAGAGTTAGTTTTTCACAACATGACTACTATGGAAGTGTTTTGCATAACTGCACATGTATAACCCATATTGAGTTGCTTGCCTTTTCAATGAGGGTAGGTGGGGAGGGAAGAAGGGAGAAAATTTGGAACCCAAAGTTTTAAAAACACTTGTTTAAAAAAAAATGTTTTCACATGCAACTGGGAAATAAGAAATACAAGAAATGGGGTACGGAAATCTATCCTGCCCTACAGGAAAGTAGAAGGGGAAGGGGATAAGACAAGTGGGGGAGAGATAGAAGGGAGGGCAGACTAGGGGAAGGGATATTCAGAATGCATGACATCTTGGGGTGGGGGAGGGGTGAGATGGGGTGAAAATTTGGAACTCAAAATCTTGTGGAAGTAAATGTTGAAAACTAAAAATAAATAAATTTAAAATTTAAAAAAGAAAAGAAAAGAAAAGAAAGTGGCTTCACTAAACTTTAGGGTTATCTAACTATCGTGCCATGTCTCTTCCACCTTTTTTGGTGCAACTCCTTGAGAACACTATCTATAATAGTTGCCTCTACCCCCTTCTTAATTCTCTATAGTCTGGCTTTCTAACCTCATAATTCAACTGAAAGAGCTTCCTTCAAAGTTACCAATGATCTCTTCATTACCAAATACAGTGGCCTTTTCTCAATACTCATCTTTCTTGATCTTTCTGTAACCTTCAACAGGGTCCATTGTCTTCTCCTTTTCTCCCTAGGCTTTTGAGAACACCATTTTCTTTTGATTATCTTCCTACCTATCTGACCACTCCTTCTCAGTCTCCTAGTCATCTTCATCCAAGCCATGCCGACTAAGTATGGATGTCCCTTAGGAATCTGTCCTGGGCCTTCTTCTCTTCTCCTACTATACTGCTTCACTTGGTGCTCTCATCAGCTCCCATGGATCTATGTTGATGACTCTAAAAACTACTTATCCTTCTATAACCTCCCTGCTGACTTTCAACTTCACATCTCCATTTGCTTTTCAGACATCTTGAATTGGATGTCTAGTAGATATCTTAAACTCAACATGTCCAAAACTGAACTCATCTTCCCTCCTAAATTGTTACACCTTCCAAATGTCCCTATTAATGTTGAGGGCACCACCTTCCTCTCAGTCTCCCAGGCTTGCAACCTACAAGTCATCCTCTACTCCTCTAACTCTCATCTCCTATAATCCAATATGTCATCAAGGTCAGTCAATTTCATCTTTGCAATATCTCTTAAATATTCCCCTTTCTTTCCTCTGACACTGTCACCATCTTGATGTAGGCCTTCATCTCCTCATGGCTAAATTATTGCAATAGCTTGCTGGTCAGTCTTCCTGCCATAAATCTCTCTCCACTCCAGTCTACCCTCTACTCAGCTGCCAAAGTCATCTTCCCAAAGCATAAATCTGATGATATCACCCCCTACAATTTAATAAACTCTAATGGCTCCCTAACACCACCAGGATCAAATATAAAATTCCACATTTAGCATTTGAAGCACTCATAAATTAGCCCTCCCCCAATTTTTCCAATCTTCTTATACATTATAACCCTCTTCTTTTGCCACATACTTGTCTATCCAGTGACACTGCACTCTTTGCTGTTGCATGAACAAGACACTCACTACAAGGTTCAGGGCATTTTCACTGGCTGTTCCCCATTCCTGGAATGTTCTTCCACTTCACCTCAATCTGTTAGCTTCTCTGACTTCCTCTAAATCCCACATAAAATTCCACTTTCTACAGGAAGTCTTTCCCAATCCCTCTTAATTCTAGTTTGTTTATACATAATTGTTTGCATGTTGTCTCGCCCATTATATTGTGAGCTCCTCAAGAGCAGGGACTGCCCTTTACCTTACTTTATACCTCCAATACTTATCACAGTACCTACCACATAATAAGCACTTAAAAAATGTTAATTGATTTACTAACTGACTAAAGCACAATGATATTAAAAAACAAGATGTTCTTTTAGGCTTTAGTCCAACATTTCCCACTGTAGTGACAAGAACTATCTTTTGTGAATTTTAGAGTGATCTATGTGTAAAGTTGAATTTAGATCTTTTTGCAGTATTGGAGGAAACTTCACATAAAAATTATTTCTAAATCATCTAGTTTAAAGGGATTTAGGATAAGAAACTTTAGTTGAGTATTAAATTAGAAAGCTTAGGTGCCACTCACTCTAAAATAGTGGGTTTATTTTATATGTACTTCTAATTACCTTATGCTTCTATATCATTTCTGAATGCATAGATCTTTTTTTTCCCCCTCTGGAACAGGTAGATAAAGAACAGAGCTCTAGAAAAGTACAAGATTCAGCATCTATGCTTGAAGGAGGATAAGCGGTTTGAACTTGGTTGCAACAGATCTGAAGAGTCCAGTATGCTCATTTAGAATTCAATAATGAAAGAAGTTTAGAGAGCATTAAAAGGTCAAAGTCCTGGGGGCTAAAGTCACAGTTCCCCAGATTAATGCCTAGAGGAAGATCTGGTACCCCAGGAAGCTAAATGTAACACAACAAAGTCTAAGGTCTAAGGGCTGTGTGCTTTGCATTTGTACATGAGAAGAGAGATTTAGAATATATATTATAATCTGGCCCTCTCTTTTGGTTTACCCAAGGTCATATGTGGAGGGAAAAAAAGGCAGAGCAGCTAAGATTCAAAATCAGGTCAACTCAGTCCAAATCCATGGTGTTTCCTACTACACCAAAATGGCTTTCATGGAGGAACAATAAATAATGTGTACATATTTAAACCTGATATTTTGGGATATTAGAAAAGTAGTCTGGTTTTCTTTTTCTGTATGGCTAATTTGAACAAGGAAAATATGTTGTAAGCCTCTGGATGGGCAGAAAGTCCTCAGGCTTTTCCCTCACCTGAGGTCCATTCCAGATTTTTCAGACAACCAAACCCACTGAAGAACAAAGTCCTGATTATCTGACAGACCCTGCATAATTGTAAATCAAAAGTCACCAAGAAGGAGAGATATCAACTCATCTATTGACTATGCATATTTGAAAGTGAACTTGGTGGGACAAACACTTGATAGCAATTGCTTTGTGTTTAAACCCATCTTCCCCATGGACCAAGATGGTATTCCTAGAGCATGAATGCCCAGATTTGTGGAACAAATGCTTTGTAACTTCTATTTTTGCTCTATCTTTTTGTGAACATTCTTTATAAAAGCAAAACCATACATAAAAGTTTTGCCATGTCTCACCTGTCTTACAGAAGCATTGAATACCTCTGAATTAAATTATATAAAATTATCTTTTAACTATAAAAATTCCCTGATTTTATGATTAAGTGTTGTGTAGGAAAGGTTATTTGGAGAGTGCATCTTTTTCTGGTACTAGAAATAAATAGCATAAAAACCTCACTAATTTAAGCCAGTTTGAATCTATAAAAAGCCTGAATTATAAAATATATTTTTAAAAATACAGATTTATTGCTTTCAAGTACATATAGTAATTCAAAATACTGCTTACAAAAGGATTTTAAATAGAAGTCCCACTGAGCCTATTTTAATGAATAGGTAAGATTCATTTATAATTAGCACCATCATTTGCATACACACAATGTGATTAATATCCTTAATTTTTTTCCCTTAATTTGGTAAGTAAACTCCAAGAGTAAAGGTAGCCTTTACCCCAACCCCTGTCTGAATTACCACAATTTCTGAAATAGTGAAGTTAAAATTAAGAAGTTACTGATATTTTAATGTATTCACTGTCCCTTATTTTCTAGTCTTTGGAATCGTTTTTTAACATGGCAACACTTACACATTTATATATGTCATGTCTCAAGCACAGTATTTGGTTAGAAGACCCACGTTCTACCAACACCACCATAAGCAACATCATCACCACCATTATTATAAGAATAAAGTGATGATATCTACTATCTACATAGAACCATGCTACGCAATAATTCATGTTTATATGACAATTTAAAATGCCACGAAAAGACTTACTTATGTATTCATATGGTACAGACATGCCCCTAGGTTTTCAATGGTGTACTGACCCTAAAGTTAGGAATATCTGAATTCCAATCCAGTCCCAGACATTTACTACCTCTGTGCATATCACTTAATCTCTGTTTAACTCAGCTTCCTCAAATGCAAAATGGGAATAATAATAGTACTTACTTCCCAGGGTTGTTGTGAGAATCAAATGTCAAAATATTTGTAAAGCATTTAGCACAGTACCTGGCACAAAGTGAGTACTTAATAAATGCTTGTTTGTGTTCCTTCCTTTTTTTCCTTATGTGGTGGAACCCAAGCTATGATAAATGCTATCAAATAGTAAGGGCTTCAAGTATATACTCAGAGATGGATTAAAGAGTTGTCATCAGGAGGCAAGACAAGCTAAATTAGAAAAGAATTATCACTACATAGGATTCAGGGTGATAAAGCTTTTGGCCATAGTAGCTTTCAAAGATTATCTAACAAAAGCTTGGATGTTTGAAATATTGAAGAAGTTTGAAGATGTACAAAGTTCTACCTATACTGTATGTGTCCTGTAAAGATCATCTAGACCATAGTCCCTGCTCTAAGAGATTTTACTCATGGATGGAGAGATAAAATTAACATATATAAACTGAAAACAAGTACAAAATTGGATTTTACTGACTATACTGAAATACAGGACTTCAAAGGTAAAAAGAGATTAATGGAGCCTATTGCAATCAGTCAAGGTTGCATTAAGGAGCTGGGATTTAAGCTGGAGTTTAAAGGATGGATAGAATTTAGAAAGGTAGAGAGGAGTAGAGGAGTCCATTCTAGCCTCATCCAGGGGTGGAGAGAGGCTCAGTTCCAATCTTGGACTGAGCTGGGATCTCTTTCCTGGTGTAACCTCAGGCTTCTTTTAAAAAGGAGCAGGGAAAACTTCTTCTGGCCAGGAAGGCTAGCAGTTCCCTTCTCTGGGAAGGGTCAAAAACATTGGGTTGACTGTAAAGAGCTATGATTGATTCCCAAAGAGATAGAATAATAAGCATAAAAGGCAGATAGTAATAAGCAAACAGCTTCTAAAGGCAGGAGTTGGGGTCCAGATCAGAAAGATAAGATAATACCAACAGATCAAGAGATGTCAAAGAGTATTTTAAGAAATATAGTCTAGGGTTTTTGTGCAAACAAAACTGATTCAACCAAAATTGAAAGGAAAGCAGAAAACTGGGGGGGTAAGGGATTTTACAGCAGGTATCTCTGATAAAGATCTCATTTCTCAAATTTATAGAGGACTGAGTCAAATTTCTAAGAATTCAGGTCATTCTCCAATTGACAAATGGTCAAAGTATATGAACAGGCAGTTTTTGATGAAGAAATCAAAGCTATATATAGTCATACGAAAAAAATGCTCTAAATCGCTATTGCAAATTAAAACAACTCTGAGGTACCACCTCATACCTATCAATTTGGCTAATATGACAGAAAAGGAAAATGATAAATATTAGAAGGGATGTGGAAAAATGCACTGTTGGTGAAATTGTGAACTGATCCAATCATTCTGTACTTTCCCACTGGTTCAGAGAGTCCAATTGCCTGGTTCTATGTCCAATCCCTCTTCTGACACCAATTAATGTCAACAGGACCCATCTGGCCTCTAACCTATAGATGGCTAGAATCAAACATCCTGGTTCTGCTAACTTCACTTTGCATCAGTTCAAGTAAGTCTTCTCAGGTTTTTCTGAAATCATTCTGCTTGTCATTTCTTATAGCACAATAATAGTCCATCACAATCATATACTACAACTTCAGCCATTCCTCAATCAATGGGCAGCCCTCCCCGCTGATTTCTAATGCTTTGGGGAAAAAAGCTGCTATACATATTTTTGTTCACATGGGTCCTTTTCTCTTTTTTGGATCTCTTTGGAATAGAAACCTAGTAGTAGTATTGCTGAATCAAAGGATATGAACAGCTTTATAGCCCATTAGGCATTCTGCTCTCCAGAATGATTGAAGAATCCTTCAACTGAATCTCTGCCTACTGGTTTCTGAAAAACAACTAGCTTCTGAATAATTGTCTCCAATTGTGACAAATAGTAGAGGAGATAGTAGAGCAAAGGTATGGATGATCTCTGGTTCCTAGTTTCCAATTTATTCTCTTCCTAAAAGCACAACAGTACCCATAGCAAACACAATCCAGTTTTCCATTAAAAGTAGGCCATTGGTAGGCACTCTTTGTCATGTGACAACTTTTCTTCATCATGGAAGACTCAGCTCATGTATTTCTGGTTTCTTCCAGCTTGTTTACTTTTGGCTCTTTGGTTTGGCTGTCAAATTAAATCATCTATACAATTTCATAGGATTCTTTAAATGTCCCATCCTTCTCAATCCAGTTTCTGCTTAGTTTCTACCTCAGCCTAATCCCTTAAATTTATCTTTCTTAGTTTTTTTGTTTGCTTAGATTTTTTTGTTTTTGTTTTTGGTTTTTTTTTTTTTTACCCATCACCTGATTTTCTGCTGTCAATACTAGAGGAACTAATTTCCCAGTAAGATTTCTCCCAACCTCAGACCACAGCTGACCATTGAATTCTCATCAGCAAAACTTTGACAGACTTAGTACCTATCTTTACCTATAGGCACTAAGTAAGAAAAAGAAATATCTAGATGGTATGATTTCAGAGGCACCAAGATGCCTTTCTCCAAAAAAATCTCTTAATAATGCTCAAAATTTCAACATACATTCCTTTTTTAAAATGCTAATAACCCTGAAATGGTAAAGGATGCCATTAGTCATGATTAGCATATCCATTTATTAAAGTCATGCTTCTCCAAACAGTTAGATGAAATCAATTCACTGAGGGAATAGAAATTTTGATGGGCATATGTTAGTAGAAAATAAAGAGGTAATTTTAAAACAAGGTATACTTCAAGAGAGAATAGGCCAAAAGGTATGGAAGAGGGGCACAGAAAGGGAGATGAGAAGACAACAAAAACAAATTTTAACTGCTTTGCAATTTTAACTAAATCAGTTAGTGGACATTGAACATTAGAATAGCAGATGTCAAGAAATTCTAGAGAAATTCCTATTGGAAACACTGAGTAGAGAAATATAAAACAAATATTTCAAAGGAAAGATAATCAAGGATTAACAATGAATGATCTGTGAAAGATGAAGGAAAAGAGTAAAAAGTTTTTTTAAAAAATTCTATAGTGTCAGTCTCAGAGAAGTAAAAAATGGCAATGCATTTGTTTATGATATTAATGTGACAATAGAATGCTCATCCACACTTCTGTGACTTTGTTTCCCTATAATTAAGCATGGTTGACCAGTCCATCATTTAAGTCCTGTCTATCCATCATGGTTGGGAACAGTATGATGTTATGGGCCTACTGTTTTCTTTCTGTACTTTCTTTCTTTGGATCTTGTCAGTTGCAACAAGAATAATGATCATTTCTATGAATACAATTCTCAAACTAAATAAACAATCTTCATTTCTTTCTTTATCTCCAGTTCCACATCACCACCTGTCTTCTGGGCATCTCTTCCTGGATTGTATCTCATGCTACACATTTCCAAAATAACTAATATTCTTTCTCTCCAAAACCCACTACTCTTTCTGAATTCCTTATTTTTCTTGAGGGTACCACCATCCTTCTACCCACTCAAATTCATAACCTTGAGTCGTTATTGATTCTTCAACTTTCCTTCACCTCCATATCCAATAACTTGCCAAGTAGCGTTAATTCTATATCCATAACATCTCTTGATTGA
The DNA here is from genome assembly GCF_900497805.2 of Vombatus ursinus. NCBI lineage: Eukaryota > Metazoa > Chordata > Mammalia > Diprotodontia > Vombatidae > Vombatus > Vombatus ursinus. The sequence goes on along the minus strand of NW_020941197.1, from coordinate 411,538 downwards.
TCTTTCCACTCACTTGTCCACTATCTTAGTACAAATTTTCATCACCTCTCATCTAGGCCAGAGGAGTCAAACTCATGGCCTGTGCAAAACTCCTGAATATGGCCCAAACAAGATTTAAGTGTAATTGGAAAATATTTAACAAAATAAACAAAAATATGGCAAAATATTGATAACATTTTAGAACTAATTCAATATTCAGAGATCTTTATGTACAGATTAGTGGCCTCCACTTTTATTTGAGTTTGACACCACTGATCTAGACCATTACAATAACTTCCTCATTGATCAAACAATATCCCAAACTTCAATCTGCCCTCTATAATCCATCCTATACAGGACTGCTAAATTGATATTCCTAAAGTGTGTATGTCACCATACCATTCTCCTGTTAAAACTTTTTCAATGGTTTCCTATTGCCTCTAGGATGAATTGCAAATTCCTCTGCTTGGCATTTACAATTCTTTATTGTCTGGCTCCAACTTCTCTTTCTAGGCTGATTTTATATTATTCTGTTTTATGCACTCTATGCTCTAACTAAACAGACCAACTTGCTGATCCTCCTATAGTATATATAGACATCACTTCCTCTTTTGCTGTACCTTTAGAGAAGCTGTTCCCAATGCCTGGAATATGCTCCCTTCTCACTTTTACCTCTTGGAAGCCCTAATTTCCTTTGAACCTCAGCTCAAATACCAACTCCTGTATAAGACCTTTCCTTTTCCTCCTTCCACCCAGTTTTGAGTTTTTCTCCTCTCTCAAAATTAGTCTATGTTATCTGTTTACTTACCCATATACATGCTGTTCTGTCCCCACCTATCTGATACAATCTAAGCTTCTTGAATTGTTTCATTTTTGTCCTTGTATCTCCAGCACCTAGCACCCTAAGTGTGTGGTTGATTATTAAATGCAACCAGTTAATTTGAATTGAATTTGCCAACAGCCCAGTTTCCATACATGGATTTCAATATTTCAAGAATGACATGATTTCATCTGTGTGGGTACTGTCTCTAATGATGCAGTTCAGAATCACTTCTTCACTTAGTAAACATTCTTCCCCAAATGTAGCCAAAAACAACGAAGAAGTCTCCAATGCTAAGGCTCACTAAACATACCTTAAGACTGTAACTCAAAGCTTTTTAATATTGGTAGGTCCTGACAGAGTTTACACTCTATAAGCATGGCCTTCAAGAAGCTAGGATATATCTATGGATATAAGCCAAATGAATGTGTAAAGGGTGCTGCATAGCACATGCAAAGAAGCTTCCTGTTTGCTTCTAGCTAACCAAAGGGAGACTTGATAATCTGAGATAATTAGGCAATCCCCTCACTGGCCATTGTGTCAAAAGAGCCAATGACTCAGCGGACTTTTGAAAAGGGAATAACTCCACCTCTCTTCTTCCTTCTTCCTTCTTCCTTCAACTCTCCAGTTAGCAAATTATTTTGAGACTTTCTTTCAGGGGTAGAGGAATTTTGGTTCTTCCCCACTTTGCACACACTGTGGCTACTTCTTCATCATAGCTAGAACTGAGGGACTCAACTATGCAAATCTGTGCCTGGGAGCCTGATTATCTCTTCTGCATTTTGTTTTCTTTCCTAAGTAGGAGATGGAACATTGATCTCAAGGTGGTCTGAGCTTCAAGGTGACCTTTTGAGTTTGAGATGTCCAGAAATCCTGGGGTCTTTAGTGGAGCTGACCAATAGCAAATGAAGTCTTTCATCAGAGAATGAGTCCATTTCCTGGTTTGATTTGACAAAAAACATAGACTTTGAGTGGAGAGTCAAACTGAAATGTGGTGTGCCTAATCAGCAGTACTGTAAACTGTTTCATGCTTAGAAGGTTTGAGGTATAAACTTTCCAGCAGATGATAAAAGTAGCTATAAGTTACTGAATCCTATTTTAAAACTATCAATACACATTGATGAGTGTTTTCTATTGAGCAATTTTTTTTGTGAGTAGAAAATAAATCCTTGTTCCATACCTGATTCATATTGTACAGTGAGTAAATTTCTATTTCCTTTTATTGGAAAGATTCTGGACACAAACCAATACCTAAAGCTTGAGCAATTTTTCCCAGGTTTCCATACAAGCACACATAACGAACCAAAATGTGTAAGAAAAGTGAGACTAACCTTCCTCATGAATAAATCAATGAATGAATGAATGAATGAAAAAGTATTATTAAGCATTTACTATGTTCCATGCATGACCTGAATACTAAACTTACAAATAAAAAAACAAAGACAATCCCTGACCTCAAGTTTATATTCTAATAGCATAAAAAAGCACATATATGGGAGCAGTAGCCAAGAAGGAATATTTTGTTTTGGAGAATCACAGGGGTGGCACATCTTTCCAAGAACTGTGACAGAGTTTATTTGATTACAGTTCAAGAAGTGGACATGATAGAGTGTGAGGGATTGAAGTATACTCCAACTATTGCTGGAATGTAAGCATTAATTAGGATTAACTACAATTTATTTAAAGTATTGGTACAATGTACATACAAAGTGAAGTGAACAGAACCGGGAGAACATTGTACATAGTAACAGCAATATTGTACAATGAAGAATTGTGAATGATGTGACTATTCTCTGCAATACAATGATCCAAGACAATCCCAAAGGACTCATGATGAAAAATGCTATTCACCTCCAGAGAAAGAACTGGTATTGTCTGAATAGAGAATGAAACATACTATTTTTCACTTTCTTTTTTGTTTGAGTCTTCTTGCACAAAAAGACTAATATAGAAATATTTGACATGATCACACATGTACAATCTATATCAGATTGCTTACTGTTTCAGGGAGAAGGCAGGAAAAGGAAGGAAGGATAGAATTTGGAACTCAAAATTTTAAAAAAACTAATATTAAAAATTGATTTTACATATAATTGGGGGGAAATAAGTATTGAAAAATTGAAAAAAAAAATAAAGTATTGGTACAATGTTATAAGAAAAAATCTGGGACCCAATAATTGTACATATTGATTCACAACAATTCCAAGAAAATCCCTTTATTTGTGATAGAAGATCTCAGAACTTACCTGTGGTAGGCTATGGCAAAAGAGAGACAGACAGACAGACACAGAGACACAGAGACACAGAGAAAGAGATCTACTGAGTTGTCTTTCTAGAGAGAGAGAGATCTATATATAAGGGAAGGAGCAGACCCTAGGAAGCAGATAGGATTTCAAAGGGAAAGTCCTCAGGCTGCATTATGGATTGGATTTCAAGGGGAAAATCCCTACACTATGGAGCAGATAGGATTATAAACCACTGGGAATTATGGGATGCTGGTGGACAGTAGCAGCTGTGATATAGTCAGGTAGAACATGATGATGTCTTTGGTTTATGTATAATGGAAGGTTGTCCACTGGTGCCGTGATCTGTGGCATCTCCCAATTCCAAAAAAAAAAAAATCCCCAGTAAGATACAGTCCAATCTCCTCAGATCTGACTGCATGTGTCACCACTCAAACATCAACTCTGTAAAGAAAATGGGAGAGAGGGGAAGTTCTTGTTGCTCAATTTACTGAACTGAACTGAACTGAACCAGAATTAGAAACTGAATCATTACTACCAATATGTATCCTTGTCAACTAGTCTTACAAGCTAACTAAACCTATTCTTTTCTAGTTCCCTTTCTTATGTTGGATCAGTCATTTATAACATCCTGATACCTGAAGTTAGGATGGGTGCCAAAAACCCACCCATAAAATCACCTTAAAGAACTATTAGTTAATTGCATCATCATAAATTCTAGCAGCTATGTGGCAGAGTGGATAGAGTGTCAGGCCTGTATCCAGGAAGACCTGAGTTTAAATCTGGCCTCAGAAATTTACTAGCTATGTGACAATGGGTAAGTCATTTAATCTTGTTTGCTTCAGTTCCTGATCTGAAAATGAGCTGGAGAAAGAAACGGCAAACCATTCCAATATATTTGCCAAGAAAACCCCAAATGAGGTCACAAAGAGTCAGATGTGACTGAAATGATTCAACAACAAAAACAACAAAATTCTAGCAGCCCATGTGCCTCACCTATAGTTGTGGTATGAAAGAAAAATGAGAAGATACAAATCTAACCTTGAATAAACATACTAAAGTGAACCAGTACACAATAACAAAAATTTAAGGTGTTTTAGCTTATATGTTAAGTAGCTGGTGGTTTTCAGTGTTGAATATAAACATTAGTAATAATATACACATTAATAATAATAATAATAATAATAATAATAATAATAATAATAATAATATTTATATAGTGCTAAATGTGTGCCAGGCACTGTTCTAAGCACTTTACAATTATTATCTTATTTGATCCTCACAACAACTCAGAGAGGCAGGTGCTATTATTATCCCTATTTTACATATGAGGAAACTGAGGCAAACAAAAGTTACATTACCTGCCCAGGGTCACAACTGGAAAGTATCTGAGGACAGATTCAAACTCGTCTTCTTGACTTCAGGCCCAGGCTCTATCCACTGTGCCACTTCACTATCTTATAGCAGAAAAAGGCAAGGAGAAGATAGCTTTCATCTGTCTGGCTGGATTTTCTAAGTTTGAGAATATGCCTCAAGATATCTGGGGGGCACTTGCCACTTTCTAAATGAATTAATGGAGAAAGTAGCTCAAGATACTAACTGCTTGAAAGTGTTTTATATCTAGATAGCATTGTTTTTGTAAAAACATTGAAAAAGTGTGAAGAGATACTTCTGAGAGTATTAGGTTGACTAGAAAAGACTGGTCTGAAATTATTAATTAAAAAGTGCCAGTTTAACAGAGCCTCTGTTAAGTATGTGGGTCATATAGTATGTGAGTAAGGACTATAGTAAGGAGTAAGAACTGACCCCCAAAATAAAAGCATTACTTAAGTGGCAAAACCTCAAAATCTATGAGATTTAAGAGCTTTTCTAGGGTATGGAGGTTACTATTTTATATTTATACAGAATTATATTGCTAAACCACAGACTTATCTTACACATGGATATATGATTGAAGAGAATCAGAAACAGAAGGAGAGGGAAGCCCAATGTACTCTATGCTTTTTGAAGTCATTGTACAGTGATTGCTATACAGATAAATAAGAACAAGCTTTTAAAAATGTGATCATTTGTCTTATACGTGCTCCAGTGTTGCTTTACTTAATTCCAGAGAAGCCTTTTATCCTGCATAGAGACACAACTTGGAAGAATTAGAAACAGTATTGTATCAAGAGAATAACGGTCATAAGAAACCGTGTCTTTTCCAAATTAGGACTTGCTGACAGTGAGACTTGTTATCCTGAACAAAACTTGGAGTTCTTAGCTTTGAAGTGTGCTAAGACTATGTTTATAGAGCTAAATTTCACACGTAAGCTGACAACCCACTGACATATTTTACCTATTGCCAAATTATATGCTCTTTTCCAGAGCTGAGTAGCAGCTTTGGCCAATTTTGAATTCAGCATGTACTACAGCCAGGGAAAACTAATGTGGATTCTGATGCTCTGTATTTAAGTCAACGTAACATCAAAATGATAGTAATACTGAAGAAAGTAATTAAAGCCGTATACTCAGAGCACGATCAAATGGAAATGTAGCTGAGACTTCAAGACTTCTACCAGATAACATGCCAACGACATATGTGAACATTGTTTCATTAAACCAACCCTCTTTGTTGCAGTTGTCTGTGGATGATTGGCAGAGAAGTAATACAAGCTAAGAAATCAATGATGCTAAAAGACTTAAGTTGGAATACCCAGATCATAATATTGAGACTGTGACAAAAGTTGGGGTTGTACCATATAGGATTGTCAGTGTTCCCACATATGGTACCAGGAAGCAATTAGTGCTACCTAGAACATAGCATGTTATGGCCATGAAACTCTATGGTATGACTGAACATAAAGAACAAGAGGATGCTGGAGCTACTAAGGAACAAATATTATTGGCCCAAGATGATTACAGATGTCACTAAGAAGTATAATACTTGTGTTCATTGAATTCAAGGAAAAGTACTACCAACTTGTACAATACACTTATAGAATATAAGTATTGGTTGTTGTTTTTTTAATCACTGGGACATAAGTAGAATACAAGTCATATTTTAGTAGGGACTGAGAATGTCATCAGATATGCACAGGCATATCCAACCTATGCATATTCAACTAAAACACTTTCATAGCTGCTGAAATATTATAAAAGAAATGTTTTTAATCTATTATTGCCCCTATCAGGATTTATTCTGACCAAGTTAGAAACTTTGAAAGAAAATTATTTAAAGAAATACTAGCTTCATCAGGTATTAAGAAACTAAGAACTACCCAACTTTCTCTCCTCAAGGAGACCTGGGGGCATTGATGAACATGCTGGGAACATTAAAGTCTGAACAGAAATCTGAGTGGAGCCATGCAAACAGCTCCACCAGAAGTGAAGCCTCAAGTTTTAGACCATATTTACTAATTTTTAGGTATGAAACATGCCTATATATTGACTTGTGCTTTGGTGTCTTATAAGAAGAAAAAAGATGTCTTGTAGAATGAAATGTTACTCATAATTGATACATTTCTCATTTTAAGGATAAGTAGAGGCAAGCTTAACAATTAGCTATGACCTCAGGTCAGACAAATTCTGACAGAAATATACAAAGTTCCAATGTCCAGGTATATTACCAAGGACTATAGCCATGTAGCAATTTTTTTTTCAGAAACTTTGGGGTTCAAGGAAACCACAAATTAGCAGATAGATAGAAATCTCCTCCTTCTCAAGTTGTTCAAAGATAAGGCAACTTACCAATGTGTAGAAAAATACCAGAAAGTATTAGGGATTCTATAAAAACAATTACTAGAAAACATATGTAACCTAAAGGAAAGTTAATTAGATACCCTAAGGAACAAGAGAAAAGTAATTATAAACAATTAAACCATCAACCACTTATAACTGAACTATGTGAAATAGATGATAACTTTAAAGTGATGTCACTAGTGTCTGTCAGTCATTCTGCAAGTAGTGATTAAATGCCTAACATGTACGAGGCATTGTGTTAAACACTAAGGATACAAAGAAAGGGAAAAAAACCCAGAAAACCGCTCTAAAGGTTAATAGAGGAGACAACATTAAAACAACTTTATGCAAATAACTGAGGTAGACACTATGTACAGAAACAAAATCTTGGCTAGAACTGAGGAGAAACTAGTTCAAAGAAAAGGCCTTCATCCACAGGCTATGCCTTTCCTGCCTAAAACTTCATTTGTAAAGACTTTTTTTTTTTGGGAGGGGGGCAGAGAAAGGAAGGCAATCTATAAAGCTTAAAGATAATGGTAGGGAGTATATACTATCAATAAGCTGAGATATATCAACATTCAAAAAGGTCAGTATGTCACAAAAGAACCAAATTATTCAAACTCTAAGTAGTTTAATGAAATTACAAAAGAAACAGTAGAAGTGGTTACTGATGCAGCCGGATGTTACTGCTAATGAATTGTATCCAGTAGTGTTTTGGACATTTTGATGTGCAAATGTAGTGATATGTGTATTCATTATTGTTCTATTTTACCATTATTATTATGCATTACATTGTATAAAATTCTATTTAGATGTTATTGTTGCCTTTGTTCATGCTGTACTTTTTTCTTCTTATTTAAAGCAACTTATCAAGAGATACTTTGCATTAGTATTTTATATAAGATATTAGTTTTATTAATATTAATATGATATTGAAATGGATTTTATATACCCATGAATGATTTTCAGAGGACTAGAAATGTTTTGGTCATGGGGAGAAATTCAACTCCTGTTTCAAAAGCTTCTCCTACAATAGTTATAGTTAAGTTACTATAATTGGCAAGAGGAAATTGTAATGTTGTGAAAATGGCCATTTTAATTGAAAGTTGAGGAGATTGTTCAAAGCGATAGCTTCAGAGAAGTTAAAGAGACTCTTTTCCTGTCATGACACAACAGAAACTATAGAAGACAGAAAGAAAGAGAATATAGAGGCCTTTTCCTGATGCAACTGTCTTAACCTTTATCTTTCAAGAAAGATAAATTCTTGAGAAGAGACTTTGCTCAACATATTAAGTAAATTGAATAGTGGACTTGTCTTCAGATGTAAGGAATCATGCACAGTTATAGTTGTGGTGAGAGGTGACTCTGGTTGTCATTTTTTTCATAGCTAAAATACTATAAATGATTATGCCTTTATTATTAAGAATTAATTTTTAATAAACTGTGTAATAGGAACTTTAATATTGAATTAACCATAGGAGATTTATATATAGATATGTATTGTTGTTGTTGTTGTTTGTCAGTTTTCAAAGAGGATCAATGACATCATGACATGATGTCTTGACTTGCCTATGAATTGGATTTAAGTGAAGCAGAGTTGCAGTCAACAGCCTCATTCCCTCTTTCTAAGTCATCAAAGTCCAGTGGCAGGACAAATGTGGAGACTACTGGCAATGGCCCAGGATACAATGGATGATCTTGGTATCTTCGATGCCTGACCAAGCGCTAAGCAGTCCACACAACCTGCTTCAGTCACCTTCATAGCCTTCGGAACAAATTTTCATCCACCCATTCCACCAGGGGCAGTCCTCACATGCTTGGGGTAGACAACCCTCTAACTTCTTGACAGGTTTGAGGCCTGTCAGTTACCCTTAACCTGGTTTAGCCTGTCTGTCAATATGTTCTACTGGGATGTGGCCACTGTGCATGCTATAGCTTCTTGGAGCCACAGATGAGAGTTGGGTGAAAGCATCCCTGAAAAGGACTCAGAGAACCACTACACCAGAAGTGCTAGTCCTCCTGAATACCCCATATACCGTGTGTGTGTGTGTGTGTGTGTGTGTGTGAGAGAGAGAGAGAGAGAGAGAGAGAGAGAGAGAGAGAGAGAGAGAGAGGAGAGAAAGAAGGTGAGAGAGATAGAAATGGAGATGGAGTTGAGTATTATTGGGAAAGCAAGTCTTTTCAGTTTATTAAATGAATATTTAATGAAATGGAATAGAGCCCCTGAGCTTAGCTGATTTATGAGGTAGATGTAATTACTAATTTTTAAAAGTCCAAATATTCTTCTATATGATAACAGCAATGAATATGGTAACAAAGCTGAAGGATTGAAGGCTAACCTGAGGCAGCCAGACCTCATAATCCTTGCCATAATAACCACTAGGTGGTGCTGTGGATAGAGCTGGACAGGACTGCATAACAATAGCAATGACACATCAAGTGACATTTTCAATGTAATTGATGGATTTTTTTAATGAAAATTATTTAAAGTGGAAGAATTCTATTGGACTCTGCATTGATGGAATTCAATCAATATCAGGACAAAGCTCAGATCTGCCAACATTAATTTAATTAATTTGTACATATTGCATGATGCATGATCACTTGTGTGGAGACATGTGAATGACAAACTGCATACTGCTTTTCAAGTTGTTAGAAGTTGATTAACTTATTTTAAGTCCATTAAAAGGAAAGTTCTTCACAACATTGTGGAACAATATAGGCACAAAGCATAGGGTACTTCTTCATTATAAAAAAAAATGCTGGCTTTCTCATGATAAAGTACCTTGAGCTAAAAGAAGAAACTACTATTTTTCTTGATGATATCAAAGATGAAACAAGTCCCTTTATAACAAAAATTCATTCTCTAAATTTGCATATTTATTGGATATTCTAGAAAGAGCTGAGTAGTACAAATAAAGTGAATTTTTTAAAAAGTTTAAGAACAGAATTTTTAAAATTACAAAATACTTTATTTGTCAGTTTTTAAAAGCCTGCCCTACAAACTAAATAGAAGAAATTAGTGATGTTTGTTAATCACTTGATCATTCCACAAAAGCAATTGTTATTTTATTTTAAAGACCTGGATATTTCAAAGTATAAATGAATAAGGAATCCATTTGCCATGGATAAATATGATATATTTGTTCTTAGTCCATCCAAAGAATGGTTAATAGATTTATCTTGTGATAGTACACTGAAACAAACATTTAAACCTGAAAATGTTAGGATTGGCTATAGTTCCATAAAGGAGTCTCTATTTTGTCTCAGAGCTATAAATTTTGCTGTTTTATAAGTATCTTATTTGTGTGCAACAGTTTTTTGCCATAGCTTTTATAACAACAAAATATCAATTTCCTTTATTGACTGAAACATCTCAAGTGCATGGATATTATTATGTTTTGAGAAATTATGACCTAAAAAAGGCTATTAATCACATTAATAATATTGCTATCATGATTATTGAGAAGCAGAATGTCCTAGTGAGTTACTAAACTGCCTTGAAACCAGGAAAACCTGGGTCCAAGTTCTGGTCATGGCCTTGCCACATTTGCAAAATGTTTCCTCCAAAGTGTTCCCTATATCAATCACGATTCTGTTCCTTACCCCAATGATTAATAATTATTATGTCATAATGTTAGAAGTTTTAAATGTGAAAATTCTAAAGGATTTTATCAATCAATAACTCTATATGTTATTTTATTGTATGTTGAAATTTTATCTATGTTTAATATCACTTTCTTAAAAATTATAATGAATTCAGTTTAAATAAATACAGGCTAAAATATTATTTGCAGAGATTTATTAAAATAGGAATTTTATAGAGAGATAAAAATCACCCTTATTTTTGCAAAAGAGGAAACTTGCTCTATAAAGGTTGGAAGCCACTGCCTTAGCAGATCTACAGTAAGGGTAGTAAAGGGAGTATAAGATAAGTAAATGCCTCTTTATAAGTGAAGGGCCCTTCCTTTAAGAGCCTTTGGTAATATTGGGGCCACAATTTGGCTGAATATTTCACAACCAGGATTTAAAAGAACCAGAAATTTGATTGAGAGGATGAGAGGGAGCAGATTTTAAAGTCCAAAGACTTTAGTATAATAGTAATTCAAATTTTGAGGAGCTCTGGCAAAACTATAAAGTCATTTATATGCCTTCACACTTTCTTCTCTTGTCCATACAAAAGCCCTCAACCATTTACCCAAATAAGAAGCACTTATAACCTCTCATGCAAATATACAGATATACATATATTTATATATATATACATACATACATATATAATATACACCTACACACACACACACACAACACAAAAGCTCCTTTTCTGTTTTTCCCCTTCTTTTCCATTTTGCCCTTTCAATCTGCTTCTCTGTAATGCAGGGGATCTCCAATCTCTTTTTAGCTCCTCAGCTGCTTGAAGGTGGGTGGTTTCCTAAAGTAGCTTAGAAAACAGACCAAGAACAGAACCGTTCTCCCTCTCTTTCTCTCTCTCTCTTCCCTCCTCCTTTTACAGGGGGCATGAGTAAAACCCAACACCCTTTCCCCTTCACAATTATGAATCAGCAAAGAGCCTTTTTGAAGAGATATTGGGGGTACACAGAAATCAAAGAGGGGGTTCCATCAATAAAAATACTTTGAGATGACATATTCTCCTTTCTATAGTGTCAGAAAATCTAAGTATTATTAAAGCTTAAAACTACATAAAGACTTTTGGGATACCCTGTAATTGTTTCTCTGGAGAAAGGGGAAGTAAAGGAAAGGCAGAGCTGGATCTGGAGAGGCTGAGATTGGAAGCTATGGGACCCAAACATTTTCAGGTACTTTTCCCGAAATGGAGAGGATAGTGAAGTGTGTGTGTGTGTGTGTGTGTGTGTGTGTGTGTGTGTGTGTGTGTGCGTGTGTGTGTCTGTGCCTGTGTGTTAACAGTGAAAGGCACGGTGGAAATCACAAATGAATGGAGAAGAGGATAGACAGAACATACTTCTCTGGGGTGGGTGCACTGGACAGCGTCAAGGGATTGCTTTTCTCAGCTGCCACGGATAATAAAGGGAAGGGTAGAGGGTGTCAGCCCGGATGAGAGTACAGAGAGATAGAAGAAAGGGTGAAATTTTTTCTCTCCCACTGCTTCCCTCTTTCAAAAGGCAAGTAGCTAAGTTCAATCAGAAGTATTCTCACACACATGCTTATCCCTTCAGCCCCCTATTCTCTCTGTGTATCTCTGTATGTTTCTTTCTCTCAGTCTCTCTGTCTCTTTGTGTCTTCTCTATTTCTCTATCACTTCTGTCTCCTCTTCCGAACCACCCCTTTCCTCTGCTCCCCATCTCTTTCAATCTTCCTTCAGCTCTGATTAACATGGATGACCATGCCCAGCAACGTCGGGAAAAGTCAAAGGACGTCGCCCCTTGATAACAACCTCCTTGGAACACAACACTGACCCGGGCTTGGCGCACCCAGAGTCTGAGCAGCAGTGGGAAGGACTGGAGAAGAAGGAAAAGGAGGAAGAGGACATAGCACCCTAGGAAAGGGGCTACCCTTAGCACGCTGCTGCTGCTCCTGAAGGAGGGGAAATTGCCTATCTGAATCTCAGGCACTGCTGAATCTTCTTTTGCTGGCGTTGTTTGGACTAGGGGTGCTCAGTTCAGAGACCAGGTTTATGCGCTGATAGACTAGGGCTAAGGGTTTGAGGTACCAATGAAATACACAAAATTGTACCTCTGTGCTGTTGCTCCTTCAGCTACTGCCGCCGCCGCCTCCGCTGCCGATCGGGTCTGAGGCGTGAGGACCTGCTGGGGGCTATCCGCACCCGTCTTGCGTCTTCTCTGGGATTTCTGCTGAGGTGAATTGAGGGAGGTGGGAGAGAGGGAGGAAAAAAAATTAGCCATTAAGTATGGATGTATATATAAAACTTTCTGGAGCAGTCGGTGCCTCTTAAGGCTTTCCGGCAGTCCCTTCCTCCAAGAAGGAACATTCTTTATTTCTCAGAGCTTCTGCCTTGGGTGTCACGATCAAGTGCCCTCCCTCCCTCCGTATACAGTGAATTTGAGGGAGGAGAGCAGACGCTGAGTCGGGAAAGAAGGAGGGGTGCTCCTTCTCTCTTCTTTACTACTGCGATTAGCCATCTTTGTCACTTACCACCCTAACGGTCCCATCTGCCAGTCAGGTGGGCGGACCCCTCCACAGCTCCGAAACTCGCTAAGGGGTTGCTCCCCACGTCCCCTGGGGCATACAGGTCACTGAGATCCCGGGCGGCATACAGGTCACTGAGATCCCGGACTGCCCGCAGACAGAAAAAGGCTCCGAGGCGAGCCCAGGACTCCTGAGAGCTCGGAAGATCCGCTGCTCCGCTGGCTGCTGCTGCCTGATAATTTATTGCCATCAATCACTCTTAGTTGGGGGGGGGGGGGGGATCACAGCGGGGAAGGAAGGGGGTTTTTTTTTTTTCTGGGGGTGGGGGATGGCGTAGGTAGAGGAGGTTAAAACTGACCAAGAAATAACTGCAACCAAAGAGGAACTTGCCCCTCCACCCTGCGCTACTAACGAGGAGAGAGGAAAACGTGTGCTTTGAATTTCCCCAACTGGGTGCTTTGCTATGAAGCTGGCGACTTGCAACCTACCACTGGGGGAGACCCCCCGAGGAGAGGGAGGGGCCGGAGGGATCTTCCCTTTTCCTCTCCCCTAGCCCTTCCTCGGGCTCTGAGAGTGTACGCCTATGTGCCTGAGTCTGTGCGAGGGTATCTCACGCTTCACACAGAGGCACTTCCAGCTCTCCCTTGGACGTACAACAGGCAGACCGACCCTGGAGTTTCTCTCCTCCAAGCCTTCTCAGCGTTCGTTGAACTGCCTTTTTCTTTTTTTTTTTTTTTGCTAGAAAGGTTGTTTGGCATTTGGGGTTCTACCCCCCCACCCCCCAGTCCTTTCTGCAAACGTGTCTTTCCTCGCTGCTACCTGAGGGGAGGTGGAGGGGTAGAGCTTGCTCTCTCATTCTCCTCCTCTCCCCCCCACCTTCGCGTTCCGCGGCTCTCAAGGAAATCAGAGGTCTCCAAATCCAACTCCTACTTTTTTGTTTTGAAAACAAGATCCCTTCATTTATTTATTTATTTATTTATTTATTTATTTGTTTGTTTATTTATTTATTTATTTATTTCTGCCTCCCTTTGCCTGGGCTGACTGGGACTGGCGTGGAGAGGGGCGGGGCTGTGGGGAGGGGGAGTGGAGAGGGAAGGGGAGGGGACTGGGTGTAGCCTGGAATTCTCTTTCCCTCGTGTTCTCTCCTGCGAGCGTCTCCCTGGTGCTACTGCTATTGCCGTAGCTGTTGCTGCTGCTGCTGTTGCCGCTGCTGCTGCTGCTGCTGCTGCTGCTTCTGTCGCTGTCTCCATCCCCCTTCGATGGCATTTGGGTTTGGTAAGTTAGATCATGAGGCGCCGGGAGGACTTCTCCAGGGCCCGACAGCGCTGAAAAGGAAGGAAGCAGCTGCAGCAGCAGCAGCAGCAACCGCCCAACCCCGAACCCCTTTTGCTGGGAAGAGGTGGGGGGGAGGGGGAAGGAGATATAGGGTGGAGTAGGGGGTGCGGAGGCAGGAAGGGTGTGTGGGGGGAGGGTCGCATTTTTTGCCTGGCTGGGGGAGGGGGGAGGGAGGAGGGTCTGTTTCCTCTCGGAGGGGACTCTCCCGAGGTTTTGCTCGGGACTCCCCGATGGTTGTGACCGGGCTCCGAGAGAGGTTCAGATCTCACCCCCGCCGCCACCACCGCCACCACCTCCACCGCCACAACCACAGCCACAGCCGTGCGTGCGCCTTGTCCTCCTCCTGCGCTCCCTCTGCACTAGGATGCTGCGGCAGGTTCTTCACAGAGGCTTGAGGACGTCTTTCTCCCGGCTCGGCCACTTCATTGCCAGTCACCCCGTCTTCTTCGCCTCCGCCCCCGTGCTCATCTCCATCCTCCTGGGGGCTAGCTTCAGCCGCTACCAGATAGAGGAGAGCGTGGAACACCTGCTGGCGCCCAAGCACAGCCTGGCCAAGATTGAGAGGAATCTAGTCAACAGTCTCTTTCCAGTGAACCGCTCCAAGCACCGGCTCTACTCAGACCTGCAGACTCCCGGGCGCTACGGCCGGGTCATCATTACCTCCTTCCAACAGGAGAATATGCTGGACCAGCACCATACAGACCTGATCTTAAAGGTAAAACGGGTTTGGGGGCCAGACGCGAGAGGTCAGGCAGGCGGGCTGCTCCTGCTGAGACTGCTGCTCTTAC
>NW_020941197.1:374788-396517 GCF_900497805.2 Vombatus ursinus | reverse complement strand
TTTCTTGGGGCTCCCCCTTCCTGAGTGTGGAGAGTCCTGTGTTTGTGGCACAGAAATGCCAGTCCACTGCCCCTGGTGCCTGCAACAGTTGGGGCGGCGGCAGTGGCAGCAATAGCAGTGTGGTCTGCTTGTTTTTGTTGGTTAGGGGGCGGGGATGCGTTTTGGTCCTGAGAATGATAAGGTTGCCCAGGGAAGAAGAAGAGATGCGTAACTTAGGTACAAAAGTCTCTGACCCCTTAAAAAGATAATAGGGGTGGAGGTTCGGTAATATTTGACAACTTAGTCCCAACCTTTTCTCTTCTTCTCTGTCTTCCAGAAGTATTGCTGGGGGAGGCTTTGAAAGATGCTGCCTGCTCTGTATGTGTTCCATGTGGGAGGGTAATGGGGAGTTTGGAGTAGGAGGTGTAAACTGCATGGGGAGATTGTAAGTAGATCAGTCTCACCACCATAAGATTTCCAGTGGAGAGACTAGAGGGTAAGGAGATGCCTCAGTCTGGAAATGGTCAACATAAATTATAAACTTTCAAAGTGGTCTCTCTTGCCTCCAGTTCCCCCAATGATCCAAAACCTGTTGGAAGGAGGCAGAGGGAGTCAGTCTATTGTTTTGTGCACTTTGGGGGGGGGGGGCGATGGGCATAAGGAGTAGAGAGGGGATAGATAAATCAAGTTATGATGCAGAGGAGGGATTGTATCTGTTAATGTCACTAGAGTCAAAGGACTTAAGAGGCTGATCTAAGTGTAAGACACAGACATATATTATGTCTTCTGTCAAGGATAGGACTTTTTTGTGACAAGTAAGCTAATGGTGATAACTTTAGGGAACCTTTCAAGAAGAGGAGACATGTGGGTAATGACAGTATGGACAGTGAGCTAAAAGATGTGATGGATTAAAGGGGGAAAGGTGCAGATGATCCATCAGAATCCATAATTTACATTACTATTCCACATGTTCTCTATGGAAGAACTCAAGGGTATGGGGGGGGGGGAAATCAGTCAACGCAAAGAGGTTGGAATGTGCCATACAATATATGACTCTCTGATTAAGGTCCAGCTATAGCTGCATAGATTCCTGGTATTCCTTTCATTCAAAAAGGAATAGACCAATACTCAGTAGGTTTTTCTTTATCCCTTCCTCTGTAACTAATTCCCTAGGGGAACGTAGGTTTATTTTCCACTAATATATTACTTATCTCATTCTGTTTGTTGACATTATCAATCAGCAATCAGTAAGTAGCTAATGAAGGGAATCTAAATAAGTCTCACTGAAATGAGGAACACTTCCTTCTGTTAGGTCATAATATTTTTGAATGGCACATAAATTTGTTATGAACAGACAGATTCACTCACCACGGGCCTGCAATTACATTAATTTTGTGATATTGTTTTCATTGTATTTCCAAACTAATATGGTTTTATCAATAGTTTATTAAAAAATATTTTAACACAAAAACACTGCTCCAGATATCTCCCTAAAAAAACTTAGGCAAAAGATTTGTCATAGCTATCAAGGAACTATAATTGAGCAAGTTTTGTCAGGATGAAATGTTGCCTTACCTTTTGATAGATGGCTGATCTAATCTACTAAACGATATGTCCCTTTGTGTTTATTGATTGAGTGGTTTATCAGTCCTTTTTACTCATTAACCATCGCCACTATGTTCTTTTGTTTGACCATAGCTACATTTACTCTCAAGGTTAATGGGAAGTCAATAGGCACATCAAATACTTTTCTCAGTTCTTTTAACTGATTTGATGCTAAACTTTTTCTGTGCTGAAAAATCAAAGAATACTATTTGGATTTGCTTTCAGTTTGTTTGATATATGGATGTATGGATAAAGACCAGAAGAATGGGATAGTGGTTGAATCAGGAATTGTTTCAAAGAGTATAGAGTATTTTTTTAAAAAATATCTAGGTGCCTGGTTAAAATCAAAATGAGACAGTGGCAAGACGTAATTTTTATCTGAAAGCTGTCTGATAATTTATGTAAAAAGATTTCATTCACTTTATAAAATCTCGGATTATGTCAGGAGGGATCCCATTAGATTTTGAATAGTTTACTCTTTTTTTAAATCTCCACGTATAATACTCATTTTTAGTGGATATGGAGTAAGGGAGTTCCAAGGAAATGGACCTTCATAGAAGGATGGGAGATTGTAATTAGCAGCTTGTTTGCTTGCTTGTTTTTTGCCATTATAACAAAAATATATACTACATCATTACCAGGAATTATTAGGGTTGAAACAGTCATTCTTATTACTGTTACTCTTGTTATTTTGATAATACAATCATACAATTAATAATGGTGGGAACAATAATAACCATTCAGGAAGTGTCTAGGTGGAGTACACACTATACAAAATAGCAAGTGGTTCCTGCCTGTCTGAGTAAGATTGGATTCAAAATTGAACAAAGACTAGTATAAATCAATACACCATGGGGCTATATTTCCATTATGAAATAACTTGAATGTTAGTTACATAGACTGCACTTCTACTCATAAAGAGGAACTACTTGTTTCAGATTTAAAATGGCATCCAGGACTAACCTAAAACTGAGATGCCTCAAAGCAATAAGTGATGGAATATGCTATTTCCAAGTTGTATTCATGGTAGGATATCTTCTTTGCTTTTTGTGGAAAAAGCAGTTTTGCGTACACTATATATGCTGTCAGTGTTTGCTAATGAGTGAATGGATGAATGAAAAGAATATCAAAAATAAATATGAAAAAGAAAATGTAACTGAAAGGGAGGTCATAAAAATTATTTTGAAAATGCTTTTGATTCATAGAAAATCAAATGCCCACATCTTTGCAGTTTAATACCACTTAATCCTATTTTCTTTGGTGTAAAAATTGGTCTGGATATACATAGCCTTTTCTCTCAATGTTTCTACTTATAGCCAAAAGACAAAGAGCTACAATATAGTATAAAACTTGGGCTGTTTGGAGTGAGGGGGAAAAAATAACATTTATCCAAGTGAAAGAATAGAAAGTGGATCTTAGATGTGGATCTTAAGATTATTTGAATTTCAAATACAAAATTAAGTTGGTCTCTATTAAGTGCTTTTCTCTGAACAGAGCTTAAAATGATTTAAATAAATTAATCTCTCAAAAGATTTAAGATCTAGCATCATTTCATGATGGTAACATAGGAAGAAGGGTTTGAGAATAAATCTTTTGTCTGTCTTTTCTAAGCCTTATCTCTCACTTACTTCAATGAGACAGCTGTAAGCAAGTTGAAACAACTTGATGGGCTTAGCCATACTTTTTTTTTAATTGGAAGAATATTTGAGAAAACATTTCTGCTCTATTCCGTATAATTGATCTAAAAACAAGTAAGAGTGTAATAAATGCATATGGAGGACTGATTCTGTTTGATGTCAGTCAAAACCATGATAAAGAAATCTTCACTCTCTGGTGGCAAAGAATATATATCTTATTTTCTACGTGAAAATGATTGTATATATAGTGATTTTTAAAAATGCACAGATTGCCCAGCATCTCCAACATTTGTAGGCTGTCACTTATGCTTATCATAGAATGTTCAGATATGATGCAGTAACAAGTAACCAGGCAAGCTTGAAGTACATATTCGGGATTATATTTAACTTTAAAAAGACTCTACAGTAAGTTTTTAAGTCTTTAATCTTTTTATTTCTAAGATACTATTTTTCCTTTTTTTTTTACTTAGTACATCAGATTTCAAAAATATTTTCTTTCATATTAAATAGTGTGTTCTTTTTGTTTAAAAAATGCTAAAGTGTCTTATTCTGAAGAATTATCTCACAGAATGTCATATTCCTTCCCAAAAAAGTTCTCACAACCCTATGCATCATTCATTCACTGTACATCTTTTATGCCAACACTCTAATGATATATGTCATCTAAGCCTTTTATTTCTATAGATACTAAAATTTAAAGAAAAATAACTCCAATATGAGTTGCCGAGATCAGTCTTTAAAAGAACACTTACATGCTTGCCAGGGTCACTAAGTCACAGTAGTTGGTAAGACTATTTAAAGATCTCAGTTATTTTCCACCTATCATGTCAGCACTTATTACAAGGATTAAGGAACCTACCTACTCTAGTATCCTTCGTTCCTACTGCATTTTCCTCATAATAACTGTACTTCATTCAAAATTGGTTTTTTGGGTTTTTTTTTTTTCATGATCGTCAACTAGAGACATTATTTATTACTTTGTTTTGCTTTATTTCTCCCTCACCCCCAGCTCTTCTTACCCTAAAAGTAAAATAATAGTTCTTATAAAATGTTGTCTACAATACAAGTATTATGGAACCTTTGGCAACCTCTGTTGGCCTGTGGGAAAGTATCCAGTTTTTCAGTTAAATTTCCCAGAATGCTGTTACCTTCTTCCTTCTCTAAATAGAGAATTGCTTTCTCCCTTATCTTCTAAGTATGGTGGTACCAGAATCTTCTAAAACAACAAACCCACCATGAAAGTTGGATCTAGTTTAACAGAATGAAAAAGAATGGTGTTGAACTGACAGTGTTCTTTGAGAATCTCTTGCAGAATTACCAATTAGAATGGTATTATATGTATTGTAAACATGCTTTATGATCCACCCAGCATAAATCATTACCCACCTTGGCCAACTGGAAGACAAGTTGGTTGCCACGCAATAATAGTGTAACTAGTAGAGGAGACAGGTGGGTGAGTTTTGTTTTCTTCGCAGCATCACTGAAAAAGAGTTTGCATCCAAGGACCTTGTGATGCATTATCTGGTGACAAATGTTCTAACTCCTTCAGCAGTGATGTTCCCTTGAGCTGAGTTAATCAGGCAGACATATTAGTGGAGGCAAGAGACAGAATTCAGCCCCAGATTTCTAAGCCTGTAACTTTTACAGCCCCAAGCCAATTTCTACTTGCACTTTATTCACATTTCTGGAGTAATTCAAGGAGGCATTTAGAAGGGATGTGGGTTTTCTTTTTCATGAAGACTGTGAGTTACATCCAAATGTGCCGCACAATTCTATGCTGAACTGGCATCTGACTCTGGAGCACAATTCAGTTATGTGACTGACAACTAATATGCATAACCAATTTTTTTTGCATGTAGATTTCCCAATTTGGGAAAACATTTAATAGAACTGCTCAATAAAATGAAAATTTAAATGAGTGGATGAGGTAAACCCCTACTTCTTTATGTCTTGTATCATTTTATCATAATCTATATCAAATTAGGTCAAAAAATTTGGACATGGGAAGGGGGAAGGGAATAAGTATTCATATAGTGCTGGGTACTGTGCTAAAGTGCTTTGCGAATATTATCTCATTTGATCTTCACAACAACCCTGCAAGGTAGATGCTGTTATCCCTATTTTACAGTTGGGGAAATGAGGCAAATGGGAATTAAGTGACTTACCCAAGGTCACACAACTAGTAAATGTCTAAGGCTGGATCTGAACTCAGGCCTTCCTGACTCCAGGCCCAGTGAAGAAATGGAGCATCTGATGGATAATGGAACATTAAAATCTCCATTTTAGAATGTCAGGCATATTATTTGGTAGTTGTTTTAAAAAAAATAAGAAAAAGGCAAACAAGTAGAATGATTCAAAGAGGAGACTGCTGCATTTTGTGTCACAGGAGAAAAAATATCATATTAGGATACTTGCCTTTTTATTCATGTCCTTTTAGGATGTGCTATCTAGCCCATATTTATGCTAGATTAAATGGACATATTTATAATAGACTAAATAAGTGTTTGGGACTATATATTACTATGGGATGGGTTGTGGCAGACCTTTAAAATAAATCGGCAACTTCTTGGTATCATCCCACTAAAACTTAGCATTACTTGTGCATTCTGACAACCACGGAATTTCCTTAGATTTGTCATCCCTTAATGACAGCCAACATTGATTTATTTAATGATTAGAAGGAGAGGTGCCAACTGCCCTTTGGAATGAAAGGAAAAAAGTAGGAAAACATCATCTGTGCTCATTTATTATGAGACATACTCCATGATCTACCACATATATATAAACTTTAGGGTTCCTACTTTGTACAGTCAGAGCCTGTGATATATAAAAAACTAAAATTTTCCTCCTCTAAGAAAAATCTTTCCAGGGATATGGTACAGTCTGGTTTTAAAGACTTTAAAGTTTAAACTACAGAGTCAAAGCAAATTAAGCAATCACACAAATATCATCATGCCAGTAATCATAGATTATTTTGTTTCTAAATAACTGCACAGCATAGAAAAGTTCCAATTTCAACAAACTATCACCTTTCACTTTACCTTCAACTCTGTTGAAGATTATCCCAAAATTGGCCCTAGCTTTCATTGGTCAGCCTGGACAAAGTACTCAGTATTCTCATCACACTAGCAGATATGCATGGTGCTCTTGGCTTATAACCATCCATTATTCTCTTTTCCCTGCCCTCCTCCACCCTCAATTTGAGTTATATGTATCTAGCCACTCTTTCTTCTGATCAAGGTAAAATAAGGTGAATTTTGCTAATGACTTTTAATCATATAGATTTCCCTTCTGCCATAGAAATATATCATGGTCATTTCCACCTCCAGACATTTGCTTCTGTGATCCAGCTCATTTGGAATGTCTTCTTCTCTCCATACCACTTATGCAGATCCTACATCCATTCCTAGGCTCTATTTGAATCTTACCTACTTCATCAATTCTTCCCTGACTTCCTCTCCTACAATACTTACAATTGATATATGGCATGATAGCAAACATGATAAGCAAAAAATACTTATAATTTATTTGTGACATGATAGCAAATATCATACTTAATCACATAGTTTTGAATTGTATGCTATTTGTTTCCTACATGTTAGGTATGATTCACCAACTAAATTAAATCTCCTTGAGATTTGGGATGATGCCATATATCCATGTCCCCTGCAGGGTTTAGCCTAGCAGAGTGTCATACATATGGTAAACATTTAACAAATACTTGTTGATTAGTTGATTGCTGCTGAAAAATGTTCTTTACTGCTAACTCTATACTAGTCAAAGCTCTGTCTGATAGCACAGACTGCCACAAAAACTATCCAGAATCCAATCTGGATCTATCATTAAATGATTATTGTAGATTTGCTGTTATTTTGCACCCTGGAAGAAATAACCTATTTTAAGTAAGCCCATTACTCCCAAATACAGATAATTCTTAATTGTATTAATTGGATAACTTCTTTGGTAAGTCTTGATTTCAGATTTATCAGCACTATGCAATTTATTTTAAAGGTTTGTGGACATCTCAACTTTTATTTACATATAAGGAAGTTCTTGAAGAAAAGCATTGTGCAGTGGATAGAGGCCAAACTTTGGAGTCAAGAAGACCCAGGTTCCAAGTCCTGATTCTATCACCAGCTAGTTGTATGACTATGAGAAGTCATTTACCTTCTCAGGACCTCCAGGAAACTCTCTAAGATCCTAAGTTACTGGTGATCTATGTGGATAGTTTGCTTACTAAAGAATTACGCTCATATCAATGAAATCATAGGTCCAGACTAAAAAAATAATGAAATCTTCAGGAGACTTCTAATAATTTCCTCTGCCAGAGAGAGTCTGAGATAATCAGTGAAGGAAAAAAGGGAAAACGAACGGCTTCCCAGCTCCTATTAAGTAAGGTCTTTGCTTCAAAAGAACTAGAATGTGGCACACCAAAAAGGCAACATAAAATATCTTAAAACAAAATGCAGGTGATTTAGAGGTTATCTGCTTCTTAGATTACCTAAATTTACCTCAATTAATGCCAATTTTGTATGTTGTTCTCAGACTGGTCCTTTTTAGTATTGGATTGGTTACTAAGTGAACAATGATATTATTTGAACTTCAAAAATGATACTTCAAAATAGGAAGTAATCTCACCAGTAAGCTTAGGCCATATTATTCTTTCTATTTTTTCATTAAAGCAATTTTCATAATAAACATATTAGTCCTTTCTTTTATTAATTGCCATCACTTTGCCATATTGCCAATATGGTAATAGCACCTAACTCATCCTTGCTCTAAGGTTGCTACCACCGCCAGAATTTGAATCAGAAAAACTGATTATTGTGTATGTGGCAAAATATTTAGCTGTTCATTTAAAATTTTTTAATTCCTTCACTGGAAAGAAACATTATTCAGTACTTCTCTTGTATACAAAAGTAGTGGAAATGTAACTTTAAAATAGTAGAAAAGATCTAAGGATAAAAAGACAATCTTAATTCTATTCTATGCAATATATTTACACATGTATTTACTTAACAGGCTATATTGACTGATGTTTGTCAGTTTCTTTTCCATGTGACACTATACAGACTACTACAAAATCATAGAGCTGGATGGGATATTAGAAATCACCCAGTTCAACACCCTCACTTGACAGATAAGAAAAATATGTGTCAAGAAAATTAAATGAGTTCTCTAAAGACAAAGAGGTATTAAGTGACAGATTCAGGACTCAAATCCAAGTTTTTAATTCAGTAAGTATCTAGTCAGTGTCTGTTCTTTGGCTAGATACTAGAGATATGAAGACAAATAAGTCCTTTTTTAAGGAACTTGGACTCCAAGATAGATAAAGCACGTACATAAAAACTATAATACAAAGAAAAATAGGATAAATGTAACAGAAAGGTCCAAACAACATGGTACTCAGCGAAATTTGAGGAAAGCAAAGTCATGTTCAGCTGAGGAGATCAGGGAAGGCTTCATAAAGGAAACGATACCTAAATTGGGCCCTTAAAGGAAGGCAGGAATTTAGACCAATGAGGATATTGGAGGGCAAAGTCTAAATGGTCCCTAATGCATAATAATAATTTCCTGGAGAATTTTAGTTTTTAAATCCTCCCAATTCTTAGTGTTGTAATTTGGGGGGAAGAGGAGGAGAAGTATCTTCAGTGCCTATCACAATGTCTGTCATATAGTAGCACTTCATCAATATTGGACTTTGTTTTTGTTTTCCAGTACACCATTCTGGCAAATAACCAATTTGAACAGATTTATTTGATGGTCCCTTCTCATTTATTTGGAAAATGCCAATTATTTTCTCTTTGAAACCACTCTTTTAGTCATTATAACCCATTGAGTAAATATATGTATAGGCATTGTTAGATCCAACAAGCCATAATGCTCAACTTATATCCTCAATTAACAGATTAACTCTTTGCTAGTATTTAATGACTACATCTGAGCTATTAGAGTCTATTGGTTTCATCCCACTGCTGAGCATGCAACTCCATCCTCACATTGAAAGTTCTTTATGCCATGATGGTGAGTGAGTAGCATACCTTCTCACCATGGTGGTTTTAATGGGTTAGGATCTAATCTCCATGCTTGATGGAGCTTTGCAACAGAAACTGTCTACTTTCAGTACAAAGAAGCACCTTTTGAATTAAAAGTCCTCAGTTGCCCTGTTCTAGTATGTCCAAGTTCTATTTGGTTTTCTCTCATGTCAAACTGAAAAAAGGAATTCTCCTGCAAATTACATGAAAGAGCTGTATCAAATTCCTCTCTCACTTAATTTATATTAGAACAGTGTTGCCTTTTGGGAAATCTTTCCAATATAAGTAGAACTGCAAGTACTTCAAAGAGAAGAGAGTAGTAAAGATTGTCAGAGATCAGGAGAACTGGGTAAAGTGATAATTGTAAAGTCCTTTGAAACCTGGAAGTGTTATACTAATATTGCTGACTCTGGCAATTCTCAGTTGTGTCACTGAGCATTCTTTCTTATTTCTCAGCATTTGTTCCTATTCTAGGGATCATAAACCACAGATAATTAGTCCTAAGATCCCCCCACTCAAAAAAAAAAGTTCTCCTACTTACCCAAAGGGGAAGCTAGGGAATCTAGTGGATAGAGCACTGAGCTTGGAATCAAGAAATCTCATTTTCATAAGTTTGAATCCATCCTCAGATACTTAATAGCTGAGTGATCCTGGGCAAGCCACCAACCCTGTCTGCCTCAGTTTCCTCATCTGTAAAATGAACTGGAGAAGGAAATGCAAACCACTTCAGTATCTTTGCAAAGAAAACCCCAAAGGGGGTCACAAAGAGTCGGACACAACTAAAATTACTGAACACATACAACCTACCCCATTGTCTATATTTAAACTTTTACAAGTAATAACAGGTGAAAATTTACTGTAGTTTAGGTTATACATAGGTAGACAAGCTCTATGCTTTGATTTTTTTCTTTGCATTGGAACAATGCCTGGCATGATTTTATTGCCATTATGCTATAATGCACACTTGAGTAACCAGAAATCAAAAAATACAGTTTCACTTTAGGAAAATTGACAAACAAGTAGAAGATCCTACCCAGCACCAGGTGATGAGGGACTGAACTGTGCTAGTGATCATTTAATTATAGTAGCAGAGAAGGGATTGAACACAAGAGAGATTCTAAAGTAGGGATTCTTTACCATTTTTGTATCATGGACTCCTTCAGTACTCTAATAAATCCTATATATCTGTTCTTGAAATAATGTTTTTAAATGCATAAAATAAAATGCATAGGATTACAAAGAAAACGATATTGAAATGTAACTTAAAAAAAATTCACGGACCCTTGGTTAATCATCTTTGTTCTAGAGAGGAAATTGAGAAGATCTAGCAACTAACTGGCTATGAAAAATGAGGGAAACTAAATAGTCAAGGATAACTCTGAGATTGTAAATCTAAATGACTTGAAGAATAGTGACAATCTCAACAGAAATAAGGAAGTTGTGGAATTAAGAGCTTTAAGGGACCAGATAATGAGTGATGTTTCAGACATGTTTAGTTTGAGTGGTCTATAAGAAATTATGATGAAGATGTCCAGCAGATGTGAAACTAGAGCTCAGGAGTGATATGGGAGCCAGGTATTTAAATTTGTGAGTTATCTGGTTTTCTGCACACAGATATTAATTGATCCCCTGAGAATTCATGAGATCACCAAGAGTGGGAATAGGAGGGGAAGGGGAAGGGAGGATTTGCAAGGGAAGAGGGGAGGAGAGGTGAGGTGAAAAGAAGAAAAGGAGGAGAGAGGAGAGCTCACAGAGTACCTAGGAAACAGTCCTGTATCACACCCATTTATGAGGGTAGGACATGGATAATGACATAGCCAAGGATACAGAGGAGCGGCCAGATTGACAGAAGAACCAGGAAAGAGAAGTGTCATGAAAACTCAGGAAGTCAAGTCAACAAGCCTTTATTAAATGCCTACTATGTTCCAGGAATTGTGCTAAGTGCTAGAGGACAACATATCCAGAAGGGAGCTGGGCAACAATTTCAAATGCTGCACAAAAGTTAAAAAAAAATGAGGACCAAGAAAAGTGCATTCGATTTAGAAATTAAGAGATTGATGGTAACCTCTCAGAAAGCAATTTCAGTCAAGCAATGGGGTACAAAAAATAATGACATGGAAATACACCTACCATCTCGGCACTGGAAACTAATGATGAAGGGATAGTTAGCAAAATGATGGCAGGCACATATTAGTATAGGGCTAAGTAAAGAATGGGACAGGATTCAATATAGGCAGAGAGAAAGAGAATCAGGAAAGAATGCTCAAGTTGGGAGAAGGAAATTTTACACAATTCCCCTCCCATGGGTTTTCTTCCCCCGTTAGAAGGTAAGCTTCCTGAGGGCAGGAACAGTTTTTCTTTCTGCTTATATTTGTATTACCAGCAATTGGCACAGTGCTTGGTACAAAATAAGTGCTTAATAAATATTAATTGGCTTGTCATGGAATAAGTAGTTTATGTTATCAAATCATTGCTTTGTGCTCTCCCACTAGTCATTGTCATTGACATAATATTATTTTTAAAAATGATTTACAGTGATTATCTTCAAATTGTTTCTCAGGTAATCACATATGTGCCCTGAATTTCTGCTTACTGATGACTCAATATCTTTATTTCATTTTTATTATGCTATGTATAGCTTTGCCTTAAACAGCCTTATAAGATTGTGAAATACTATGTTTGCTATACCTCCTCACCCCCATCTCTGTTTAATGAGTAAGAAAATGCCGTGCCTAGGAATTTTGGGGGATATTGAAAGCTGTAAAGACTTGTGCTATAATTTAAAGATTTTGGCGAACATCTACTCATTTTGGACTGGCAGCTCCCTGCAGTTGCTTGAATACTCACTCTTCTAAAGCTACACTTTGAAGTATTGTCAAGACAAATCCCCAAGCGCTTATTAAGCATCAACTATGCCTGGCATTGTGCTAAGCACTGGGTATACAAAGAAAGGCAAAAAAGGTCTCTGACCTCAAGGAATCCACAATTTAATGGTGTCTAGTAGAAAGGGTATGCAGCTTAGAATCAGGACAACTGGGTTTGAATCTTGCTAACTGTCAAACAATGAGTAAGTCATTCAGCCTTTCTAAGTCTTAATTTATCTATCAGTAAAATGGAAATATAATACATTGCCTATCTTACAGGGTAGTTGTGGAGAAAATGGGCTTTGTAAGCTTTAAAGTGTTATATATAAATGTGAGCTGTTAATAGTATTAGCCAGTAGCAGTGGCAACCACTGTTTCTTTCCATGCTGTTTCTCCTAGAACTACTGCTGGATGAAATTGATTATTTCCTTGTACACATTAATCCAACATCCATATAAACCAATATATTCTCACTACTTGTTCGTTTTAAATGAAACACCTTTGGAAGCTAAAGTAGATATTTTCCCCTATTATCAGATCAAAATGATATAAAGTTAGATAATCAGTGTCTACATTGCAGTTGCCATTTTTTTTAAACTTGAAAACCCTAGTTTGCAAGTTACTTTTTCCTCTTCTACTTTATTTGTTTCAATGTATAGAATAGCCTGGAGATATTTCAGGGACTCTCTGAGTTGTTATAAAGCAATGCTAAGATAAGCCCTTGGTGTTTCCCTGTTGCTGGAACTTGTATCATTTCCTTGCCTCCTGAAACTAAAAAAAAAAAAAAAATGCTCAAATCACAAATAGTAAGAGTGTATTTTTTTTGTGGAAGAGATCATTGGAATTCATATTGTTTTAAGCTAAGGATGAAAAGTTTTCTATATGACTCACCATCCATTAAGTAAATAAAGATATAATTCAGTAGATCTCTGACCAGCTATTGTTTTGTTTGTTTGTTACATTCATTTGGTCAGAATAAAAGAAAATATTCTGCCATTTCAGGAGGACATAAATAAGAATTTCCAACATTTTTGGGTTGCTTAGTATTTAGAAGACTTAGCAAAAGAGGCTTATGGATTCTCATCACTGAATAATATCAGGTAAAGGCAAGCTATATCCTATTTGAGACCGATTTAGGTGAAGGTATGGATGAAGTAGCTCCTCAAAGTCCCTGCCAGCCTACTGATTATATAATTTGCCCATGAAAAAAAGGCAAAGAAGTAAGTTTAAAACTGCTTCAAGCTTATGGGAAGATAATACAAAAAATAGTGAATAGATTTTGTCCATTTTCTCTGACAGGAAAAAAAATCTGTTTCAAGTAAAGGTGCTTGATCTGAAAGAGAAAGGATTTTCATTTACCATAAAGAAAAATTTTCTGTAAAGGTTGTAGAAATAAAATGGACCAATTTTCCAAGGAAGATAAATAAATAAGCATCACTTCAGATGAAATTAACTCCTGCTGATGGTAGAGCCATTACTAAGATAATTTTTTAGAATGACCAATGATTAAACATTCCTGATGAGGCAGATCTCATAGCTAGACTATGTTGTTTAGCTAAATATATGTCAGTATACTTTCTTTGAGTCTGGGTACCTGCCAGATATCTTATTGAAGCAAAAATAATTAAACAAATCAAGGAAAAATATTAGGGAGAAATCAGTTATCTAGTACCTACAATACTTTATGATTACAGAGAGAGAGAGAGAGAGAGAGAGAGAGAGAGAGAGAGCTTTAATGTAATCTCAAATTTTGAAATATTTGTAGTATAAAAAAACCTCCGGAAGTCTAGGATTGAGGATGTGGGTGACATTCTTTGGTTTTGTTATTACTGCTTCCATATTATCTTGAATACCCATCTGGTCTCCTGACCACAGGGCAGTGGATCATCCTCCTACTGCCACTAGACTTAAGATGTAATTCACTCCTGCACGAACTTTTCCTTGAAATTAATCTAGAATCCACAGCAGATGCAGAATGGAAATGCTTGTCACTCCTTCATGTCAGGGCAAAGGAGCCAGAAGTGCTAGGCCTCTGTTGCCAGCTCCGGCTGCTGATAAGCCCTCAAATTCAATTTAAAGTTTACTGAAACATCCTCAGTCATGCACAGGAGAAATGACTGATGGACTATCTCTTACATTGTGTCCTACCAAAGCTAGTTAGATTGTCCCTTCTCACTACCTCAAGGTTCCATTTCATTAAAGATAGAGCTGTGATTTCCCAATGGAGGGTTGCCATTTATGGGAACTCCTTTTTTGAGGTAGATGGGCTATGTTCAAAGCACTGTATAAATCTTTTCAATTTAGCATAGAATGCATTTGGGTATTTAAATTTCCTGTGATTCCTTGAATTTTAGGAATTTTTTGCTTACTGCAGTGTACAAAAAGTGCTGACATCTTCTAGTTACAAAGTCCGTCTTGTATCACATATAATTGTACGGAAGTACTTCATAAACATTGAAAATAATTTTAAAATCATTAAGATATTAGCTCCTTTACATCAGGAACTGTTTCATTTTTGTCGTTGTATCCCCAGTGCTTGAAACATCATAAATGTTTAATAAATATTGGTTGTTTGATTTATTGATTAGGTTCAGGCTATCTGTTCTCAGTCATGGTCCCATATTTCAATTTTCTGCTGTTTTATTTGCTATATTGTAACAACATATTCTAGTAGATTTGTTACAAATTGACTATGTAACACCTTAGCCTTCTTATTTTATATTATTTTATAATAAAATATGTTATCTATAGGTTGGTTATTGGTTCTGATAAAGGTGCTTCAAATTGGAATGAGAAAGGCGAACAAACAAGACCCAAGAGTTAAAAGTCTCTCTCTCCCTTTTTCCCTTTAGTTCCATGTTCTTTCTAGGCCTCATAAATAAATATCTGTCTGTTGTATGTCTTCTATGTATGAACTAAAAAGTATTGGCAACTTTTTTTAAATTGCTGCAGCCTTTTCACTTTGGCAAATATATTGCCACATGTATATTTGAAAAATTACCTTTGCTGATATATTCTGATGTTCTCATCTGTCAATTGTTCTGTGTCCTTGAGAGCTAATCTTTTATTTAGTCAACTTTCATTTTATGACTATAAGTTACAAGAAATTCCAGAGATTGAAGTTCATATCTGAGAAGTCAAGAAGAACATTACTTGAAGTTGGTTTGGAATGCATATTACTGATGACAACAGTGCTAGACAAGATTGTGTTGAGTTTCTCAAAACATTCTATCCAGGCTCCTAAAGAAAGAGCTGGATTTTGTCATACTGCTAGTGGGATGCCTCAAATCCAATGTCTTCTTCAGCTAAGTGATCTGGAATATTGGTTCTCAGTTGTGCAATAGGAAGCTCCATGCAGCAACATTCTCAGTATCAAGATAGTCCTATTTAGAAACACCAACAAAGAGGGATGAAAATAGAAAAATCCTCAGTTACTAAGTTCTTGGAATTTGGCCCTATCTAGTTCACCTAAAATGAAAAACCAGACATCACATCTTGTGGACTTAATCTTTAACAACAAAAGGAAGCACTACTTTCACACAAAGAACAGAATGGACTGCAACCACCATATCACAGAACAGCATTGCCATGTGACAGTAACCAAACTGGCTGCCTGGAAATAACAGTGGCACTAGAAGTGATGTAAGCTGTTCTGCTAGGAAATCACAATTGTTCCACAGAGGACTCTTATGAAGAACAGCTTAAAGGAAAGGGTGTCGATTACAATTTCTTACTGCGAGATAGTCCCTCTTTAGAGGGATGGTACTTAACAGCCATATTTGTAAGCAGAATAATTGGATTAAAATCTCATGAATTTCCAAGAGGCACTAATGAATATTCGGAGGACCCTACAAGTATAACAAATGACATAGGCTAGAAGATAGGGAAGAACAGAGAGAGAAGGCGGCTATAGAATCTTGACAAATAAATTGGAAGTAACAATAACTGACATACTTATAACAGTCATTGTGAGGAACTTTTTGATGTATTTACTGAATCAAGAGAATCAGAACAATTTATAATGGATATAAAGCCATCCTTGGAGTCAGAAAGATCTGGGTTCCAGGCCTGCTTCTGATACATGCCGTAATCAATGTGTGACCATGCACAAATCAGTTAACTTCTCAATGCTCCAGGCAACTGTCTAAGCCATAGTAACAGATAAAAAGCTGATCTGCTTTGGGAGATGGAATATCCTTACTGAGCATTCCTATGTCAATGAAACCATAGATTATAAAAAGAAAAGCTCAATGCATATAGTATATTAGAATTTGGACTTCAGAGATCATCTAGTCAGACTCCTTCATTTTGCTTATGAGGAAACCAAAGTAGAGGCAAAATGACTTTGCCAAAACATACAGTATCTATATAGAGCAAAAAATACCATCAGGGCATCACTGCTGAGGATACCTCACCATAAACTGGGAAGGAATTTTGTGGAACCGGCACTTCCCATTTTAACAAGTATTTACACACTGGCTACCTTCAAGGATGAAACCCTCAAAGATATGAAGAGGTGGACTTCATTTCAATTTTGGAACTCTTCCAACATTTGTAGCCAAAGGAGAGAATGTAGGACCTAGAGCTGATAGTATACTTGTTGAGGTTTTCAAGAAAAAAAGAGGTAAAGGTGTGATTAGGAGCACCACATAAGCTTTTTTCTTTCAATATATGGAGTGCCAAATAAATATCATCCAGCATCAAAGAGGGCAATGTCATTAGTAAAGCAAGTTGAAAGGTGAGAGAGATGACTGAAGCAATGATCACACTATCTCTCTGGTCTTTCCATTACAGACAAGATAGGTAGTCCTTCATAGTAGGTTGTTATGCATCATTGTCATGTGTACATCTCAAACCTAGAATTACAGGGCAAGGTCACATTGTGGATTATCAGGCATGAACCATGGAACACAACGTACTTACAAATCAACAAACACTTCTAGAGGGTTTACATTTACAAAATTTGGTACCATCAATGCCACCTGGAATCCATCAGCCAATGTGAATGTTTAGAGAAGTTCATGAGATCTTAATATTCCTCCCTGATGTTATATGACTGGTTTTGCCGCAGTTAATGATCCCAGGTCTGTTCCATTCACTCTCAACAGTAGAGCAGAATTCAGTGTTAAGTAATAAGGCTGACTTTTACCCTCTAATAGTCATGTTTGAAAACACAGCAAGGAATCTGGAAGTTAGTGATAGACTATATTGGGGCCTCCAGGATATTCTTCTAATTCAAAAGGCCTTAAGCATTATTAAAAGTCATTGAAGCAATGAACCAGGAGGTTCTCCATTTGTACAACCACATTCTGGAAATGTACTTTAAAAAAAAGAAAGAAATATCAAAGATTGACAAAGTTAACAAGGCTCTATGATCTAACTAGAAACCTATGAGTGACTGAGGTAATATTAAGACCTACACCAGGCATATTCAGCCAATCTATTTCATTAATGGCTCAGTATAGAATTTGTCACTACATTTTGTTACCTGCGTAGCTCCCTGGTATCATGGAATGAGTGCCAAAGAGTTTGAATATGTGTTCTCAGCCAAATTAGGAAAAAAATAAGTGTTTCAGAATACTGCTTCAAGAGACTACAAACAAAGGTAAAGGACCATGAGCGCTGGCAGTGTCCAACCTGTCTTGTGACCAAGAAACTTGGAGCTGAAGTACCTAGGACAGCTGCATTCACTCCTTCACTCCTCTCTATTTCCCTGCTACTTTTGAATCCTGGATAATCTCTTCTTCCCTACAGCCCCATCCTCCAATTGATGAGTGTCTCCCAGAACCTCCATTTTTATTAAATGCCCAGGCCAACCATGCTCACTCCTTTCATCCTCACCTGACTCCAATGCTGATTTGACTTCCCCACCAGATCCTAATACCTTTCTCACTCTGAAAGATGCCCCTTTCCTGAGGCTTTCTCACTCTAGAAGATTCCTCCACCCTGCAGCTTCCTCTTCCAATTGATGAGTTCCTCCCATCATCTCCATTGTGAAGAAGTACTTGAGACAGCCATACTCACTCCTTCACTTCTCTCCCAGATCCACTCCTAACTCTCTGGACTTCTCCCCCACTTTTCAGCTCCATTTCATGTGTTGTCTTCCTCCATTAGAATGTAAGCTCCTTGAGGGCAGATACTGTCTTTATTTTTGCTTTTATTTGCATTTCCAGCATTTAGCACAATGCCTGACACATGTACAGTATTTAATAAATACTTTGACCTACCATTTGACCTAACCTGCCACATATATATGTGTGTGTGTATATATATATATATATATATACATATATATATATATGTTCTTGAGACTTTGTAAATATTAAAGGAAGTTATCTACCAGTATGGTAGACTCTGATACAGCTGTGCTAGGTGGGATATTTCCAGAAGCCAGATTCATATGTAGCAGCAATCTGTCAGCTTAAATGGAACAGTTATACTGAGGACAGGCAGATAAGATGTCATAAAGGTGCAATAGGTCCATTTCCCCATCAATTGTAGAGAGTAAAGCATGTTTGTGTAATGGACTGAATCTTACAGAATGATATAGCAGTAGAAAGTGAGGGAATAGCAGCAGACAGAACAACTTGGCATGAAACATGAGATGGTTATTTTAGATCTCTTTTTCTTGCAACCTTTAAGATGAAGAGACAGCTCTACAAATAATGTATCAGACTCTACCAACAATAGTGAACAAATGAAAGGACAGTTTTCACAAGTATCCATTGTGGAAGGGAAAGTTCTCATCAGTCTCTCACCTAGAAGAGATAACATTAGCAGTAGCAGAATTCTGAAATACAAATGATAAAGTCAGTCCACCTTATTATCAATAGCACACAACTGCTGTCATTGTCTGTGTTTAAGGGCTAGATCTTGTTTCCTAATTTGTATCTTTACTTTTCCAATTACACTATAGTACATCCAGATGTATTCCTCTATCCAATGAAAACAGTCATTTATTTGTACATTGTCAAATGACTGGGCAAAATCTATCATCACATGTTATATAGAGGATATTCACAGTATCCCTGGGTTTACATGTAAAATCATTCCACAACACCAGCTGAAATAAGGAACAAAAGTAAGGCTTTCAACTACTATTTTTTTTTGGTTGGGGGAAAATTGGAGACCCGAACTCTTTGTTATCTCTCCTCCTCTGCCCAACTCTGATTAAGCTCTGTAAATGTCCAGTTCCAAAAATATATCATTACTCTCTTAAAGCATGTGTTTTGATGGGGTAAGAAACATACATCTTGTGCTATTTGTAACCATGAAGAAATGTGACTTCATTCATTTATCAGTCTTATACATTGTTTTGAGTTATTCATAATGGAAGCGGTCCTGCTTATTGAATCACATTTCTATTATTAGGCATTTCATATGTTTCAAACTTTGATTGTGTAGGAGGTTGCAGTGTTTGCTGCAGAATCCTGCTTTCATTATTGGATTAATTTAGTGTTTTCAGTGCTTTCTGCTAAGACAGTTTACCTCTGTACTACTCAATTGCAACCTCCTGTTCTTTTGCATTGTTTTGCTAGGAAATCTCTTTTCTTCACAATGGATAACTATTAATTACATTTTTTCTTGCTACTTCTAACCAATCTGTTTTAAAAGTCATGCCTTATTTTAAGATATATATGTGTATGTATTTATATATCTCTATGTGTGTGTGTGTGTGTGTGTGTGTGTGTGTGTGTGTGTGTGTGTGTGTGTATCCACCTTTCCAAAATTTCAATTAGAATGTTGGTGTTCACTGTATGAAGGTATTACGGCTAGGATTCTTAAAATAATCAGATCCCCTTGCCTATTTTAAATATTCAATTTAAAAGCAGATTTTGCAGATAACTTTTAGTAAACATTTATTTCTATGAAATAATGGGTATTTTGTAGCATGGGCTGTTTTCTTGAAGGAGTAAATGCTATTATATTTCCAGAGATTGAGTCACATGAATGCTCAAAATGATACTGAGACTCACATTTAATATTAATGAATTCTATAAGGTTTTCAGGCTGAGGGGCTGTATTTGGGATTAAAGAGGACTGGTTATTACAAATTATTTAATTCTTATCATAAATATATCTGAATTGACATAAGTAATTAGAATCAGTTACCCCCTAAACTTGATCCATAAAGAATACAACCCCTAGAGCTTTTAGTGTAACATAAGTCAAGCAAAATAATTAATGGGAATCTTAGGCTTCATTAAGAGGGGCAGGCATAAATAAGGTGCAGGAATGAGGAAATAATTGTCTTCCTATTCTCTAGCCAGTTAAGACCACATCCAAACTGTTGTGTTAGTTCTGGATGCTACATTTTAGGAAGGACATTGATAAACTAGATTGCGTCCAGAGACAACAAGGATGATGAAAGACTTCAAAGTCATGCCACAGGAGGAGCAGTTGAAGGAAGAGAGAGTGTTTAGCCTGGAGAACAAAATATTTAGGGAATACTTAACTGTCCTCCAATATTTGCTGTGTTTCAGATACACAAGCGGTTGTTAGACTTGTCTTCTTAGCTCCAGAGGATAGAACGAGGAACAGTGGGTAGGATTCTGATACATGCTTGCTGAATGAATGAATGAATGAATTAAGGTTGAAATTGCAAAGATTCCATTGCTATGAAGGTTGAAATGCAAAGATGAAAATTTATCTTTGATATCAAGAAAAGATTTCTAACAATTAGAACTCTCCCAGTGGGTTGCTTCAGGAGGTAGTGGGCCTCTAAGGTTGCTTCCCACTCTGAAATTCTGTGATTCTGTAATATATGCAAAACAATACTGCATTTATATTGGAATATTTCTCTTTCAAAAGGGATGGGTAAATTAAATTTAGAGGAGACTAGTGAAAAATAGTAGCAAGTAATGCTTCATGTTCAACAAGTTTCCTTTTGGTCTAAAGGTTCTGGGAAATTTATTACTGGATCCTGGAAATTAGTATCTTTAAATTTTATAGTCTTTTAGGCTAAAGTCCTCTAAATAGATTTTGAGGTGGGGTGGGAGGAAGAGTGCAACTTTGGGGAATTTCTTGTGAATTGAGAAAGAAATAGTCATTGACCAAACATCTTTGACTCTTGCCTCCCTTTTAACTCTAGGCTACTAGGTGGCACAGTGGAGAGAAAGCTGGGGCTAGGGTCAGGAAGACCTTAGTTGAAGTTCACCCTCAGAGACATATTAGCTGTGTGACCTTGGAAAAATCATTTAACTTTGGTCATCATTGAGTTTTTTAGCTATAAAATGAGAATAATAACAACACCTACCATGCAGGGTTCCGAAGATCAAATGAGATAATTTTTTTAAAGCCCTTAGCGCAGTGTCTAACCCAGAATAGGTGCTATATAAAGTCCTTTCTCCTTCTTTCTCATATTCAATTGATAACCAAATCCTATTAGTTCCACGTCTACAACAACTCTTGCACCCTTCATTTCCTCCCTATTCCCACCTCCATAGTCCCTGTATATGGCCTTATTCAACCCCAGCCTGGTCTATTGCAATAATCTGATGACAGATCTTTCCTCTTCTACATATTCTCTGCTCCAATCTGTCCTTCATACTACCTCCACAATATAGATAGATAGATAGATAGATAGATAGATAGATAGATAGATAGATA